>NC_143480.1:40055042-40360177 GCF_027475165.1 Benincasa hispida | reverse complement strand
AAATTTGAGGTTACTTTCATATTTAAAAATATGTATGCCATGATTCTCAATCTCTTTAACACAAAAATTCAAATCTTTCACACTAATAATGCTAAGGATTATTTTAACACTTCCTTGGGGAACTTTCTAAAAGAAAAAGGTAGTGCCCACCTAAGTACATGCCCTAACACTCCTCAGCAAAATGGAATTGCAGAGAGGAAAAATAGACATCTCTTAGAAGTTTCTAGAGCTTTAATGCTTTTCGTTAACCCCATCCCATCGTTTTGGGGAGAAGCTGTTCTGACCGCCACATACCTTATTAATCGAATGCCCTCTCGAACATTAGGCTTCAAAACTCCCTTACAAAAACTTAAGTAAGTATTCCTACATAATAGATTATTCTCTCAAGTTCCCTTAAAGATATTTGGTTGTACAGTTTTTGTTCAAGATCATCGACTGGGAGTAAACTAGATCCTAAGGCAATCAAATGTATATTTCTAGGTTATGCTCCAAGCCAAAAAGGATACAAATGCTATTCACCTACCACGTTAAAATTTTATACCTCCATGAATATAACCTTCTTTGAAACACAACCTTGTTTTCAAAAGCAAGACATCATTGAACCTTCCATTCTTGTTGAACAAAGGAACCCCAATAACAACCTTCATTGAAGAAAATGCTTCCTTCCTACATGAAACTAATATTTTCAACCAAAGCACACTCGAACGTAGGAAAGATCCCATAGTCTATAATGTAACTGATATTTCCAACCAAAACACACTCGAACGTAAGAAAGATCCCATAGTATATACTCGAAGGAAAACAAGCGCCCTTGGACATAAACGGGTACTTAGTCAAAATCTGACAGAAATACACGAAAATCATGTCCCTAACTCCACGACGGAAACCCTTACGACAAACCTCGATCTTCTTATTGCAAACTGTTAAAAAGAGAATAGGGAAGAGAAAAACAACAGGATTACGTGGAAACCCTAGTACAGGGAGAAAAACTACGATATAAAGTCTTTTCTTATTAAAACTGATACACTAAATACACAGGGACTCACTGTATAAATAGACAGTAGGAAGCCCTAGGGGTCTTACACAATTACATAAATGCCCCTAGGTTAAAAACCCTATTTCCAACACAAACGGAAAGGAGTAAAAACTTGTACGATGCATCCTATTCAAAATTATCTTTCTTATAAACATCTCTCTCCCAAGTTTAAAGCATTCACAACTACCCTATCCAACATATGCACTCCTAACAACGTCTATGAAGCTCTTAAAGATCCCAATTGGAAGCAAGTTGTATTAGACGAAATAAATGCCTTGGAAAAGAATAACACATGGGAAATAACAAACCTACCCCAGGGGAAAACACGGTAGGGTGTAAATGGATCTTCACCATCAAATATAAAGCTAATGGAGAAATCGATAGGCCCAAAGCTAGACTGGTTGTCGAAAGATTCACCCAGTCCCACGACATTGACTACCAAGAAACATTTGCCCCGGTGGCAAAATTAAATACTATCAGTGTCCTTTCTGTAGCAGTAAATAATGATTGGATACTTCACCAATTAGATATAAAGAACGTCTTCCTTAATAGAGACTTAGAAGAAGAAGTTTATATGGACATACCCACCGATATAGAATCAACTAAAACCATAAATAAGGTATGCAAACTCAAGAAATCTCTTTATGGCTTAAAACAATCCCCTAGAGCCTAGTGTGAAAAGTTCTCCAAAGTAGTAAAGAATAACAGATACTTGCAATGTCAATCTGACCATACCCTCTTTATCAAACATCCTTGCAAAGGTAAAGTAGCAATCATCATCGTTTATGTAGATGACAGTATCCTTACAGGAGACCATGAAGAAGAAATAAGAAAAGTAAAACTACTCTTAGCTAAGGAATTCGAAGTAAAAGACTTAGGCAACCTTAAATACTTCCTAGGAATGGAAGTGACCCACTCAAAGAAAGGTTTGAGTATTTCTCAAAGAAAACATGTCCTTGATCTCTTAAAGGAAACTGGTAAGCTTGGATGTAAGCCCGCTAATACTCCTATTGACACGAATCATCACGTAAGCAAAGAAAACAAAATGGTTAACAAAGATTAGTATCAAAGACTAGTTGGAAAACTAATTTACCTAACTCATACCAGACCTGATATTTGTTTTACAGTAAGCTTTGTAAATTACTTTATGAATAGTCCAACTGAAGAAAACATGCAAGCAGTTTATAGAATACTCAGGTACTTGAAAGGAACTCCAGGAGAAGGACTGTACTTCAAGAAATCTAAGAAAAGAAACATTGAAGTATTCACAGATGCTGATTGGGCAAACTCAAAAATAGACAGAAGATCAACAACTGGATATTGTACCTTTGTTTGGGGAAACCTAGTCACTTGGCAGAGCAAGAAACAAGCAGTCGTATCTAGGAGTAGTGATGAAGTTGAACTAGGGGCACTAGCTCAAGGAATATGTGAAGGAATCTGGCTCAAAAGCATCCTATCAGAACTTAAAATCACATCAGAAGAACCAATGGAGGTACATTGTGACAATCAAGCTACTATAAGTATTGCCAAAGACCTGGTCCATCATGATCGCATAAAGCATGTGGATATTGATCGATACTTTATTAAAGAGAAAATAGAAAACAAAAGTGTCTCCTTTTACTACATACCCACCAAGATGCAGATTGCTGACATTCTCACAAAAGCTCTATTCAAGAACACTTTTGAAGTCTTAAAGACCAAGCTGGCCTTAATCAACATATACAAATCCAGCTTGAGGGGGAGTGTTGAATACAGAAAGTCTTCTCCTTTCCCCTCTCTTTGGAATATTATTTTTTAATTAGTATTCATTCCTTTCCAGTCATATTTTTTTCTTATTTCCATTCATATTGCCGTTGATTATTTTTGCCATATTTGGCTCTCATCGGTGTATATATTAGGACAATACCCATTTGTGGAGATATGAGAAAAATTCAGATTATTCAAATTATCAACAAAATAAAATAAAATAAGATTTAAAACTCTGCATGCATTGTCCGTGCTAATTATTTAATGTATATAAAAGATAAAACCTGAAGTAAATCAAATTGAACTCTTCCTTCCACCGTTATTTCTTTACTCTCCCTTGTTCCAAGCTGTCTGAGACATTCATCAATAACAAAATTCATTTCTCACCAAGAAAACGAATGTTGATATAAAACATAACAGAAAAAAAAAACCATTAGAACCATTAGTAGATCTTATCTGTCTACCCTTTATCGGCAAAAGTGCAAAGCTTCTTATTTTATAAGATAATGTAATTGAATCTTTAGTGGTAAGCAAACAGTACCAATCCAAATAGTATAATAATTGTAGCATGTCGAATTAAAAACAAGAATGCCACAGGAACTTGTCATTAACGTCAAGAAACCTTCACCATTACAAGCTAAAAAGAATGAAGGTTCGAAATATTGGGAATAAAATTGAAAATTTGTATACACATTTTGGATGCAATTATATATTTGGCCTAAATTTCAGGTATAAAATTTTTAACATCACCAAAGATTTACATTACATAGTATTGAATGTTTATGTTAGTAAAAATTAAAAAACAATGTCTTACTTTCAAGTCCCTGAACTTTCAAGTTTTTCGTGCCTACATAGACTTTAAAAGTGTATGATAAGTCCCATAAATTTTAAAGTATTTAATAGATCCATGAACTTTAAATTGTGTGTCTAATAGGTCCTTGACACATTCGACTTTTTTATAAAATTAATGGATCTATTAGATATGAAATTGAATTTTGTGTCTAATTGAGCCTTAAAGTTTATTTTTGTGTAAAATAGATGTGAGCTTTAAAAATGTTTAATAGGTCAAGAATCTATACATAAAATTGAAATTTCAAGGACCTGTTAGACACTAAATTAAAAGCTTAGATATCCATTATGAACTTTTTAAAATTCCGAGACCTATTAGACACAAACTTCAAAGTTCAAGGACTAGAATTGCAATTTAAGTTACTTTTAAAACAAAAGATAATGTAACAAGAAAATGGATAAATTACAAATTAAGTCATTGAACTTCCATGATTGTATGTGTATTTATATAGTCTTTCAACTTCAAAAATTTTAATTATGTCCCTAAATTTTCAATTTTGATTATAATAAGTGGTTTTGGTTAACAACATTACTTGGGCTCATTAGACTAACAAATTACGGGGTGACACAAGGAGCATGGCATCTTAATAAAATAATGGCAAGCAGGACAAAAATAAAATCAATATAAAATATATTCCACTTAATTGCAATGGAAATCTTTTAGCTCACCTTACCATCTCCTCTGTATCCTATCATGTCAAATCATCCTTGGTTAGTCCAATCATGTCATATCTTTTTTCTTTTTTTTCTTATAAGAAACAATCATATCATAAGAACATTTAAGTAACCGTAGTAACAGCAGTGATGTATTAAACTCAAGATCAGAAGTTCACGAAGATTATTGAAACCTTCTTTTAATTCAAGGATTAAACAAACACAAAAATCAAATACTAAATTTGTAATATAACAAAAAGAAAAATCAATGGGAAATTCATTCGCCATAAATTTTCCACAGGGTATCCTGACCCATCTTCACCCCCTTCTAACAAGAGATTCTGTAGAATAGTGCCACAAACTATTCCAGAGACAGGAGTTATTATAGAATCTTTGTTGATAGTTTTACTGATGGGACTAGTGCCACAAACTTCAACTGCTTCATTGTTCTTAGAAATGAAACACCATAAAAGATTCCTTCAAGCATGAATTAACGCTATCATTCCCAACGAAATTTTTGGATGTCTCATCATATTAGCCATATGTCCATCGAGACCAGGATGCTTACACAAGCCCGTCTCCTTGATAGCATACAAAATAATTATTTCTTAATTGACAACATTTTATAGTCACTTGTTTTTCAGTAAATTTGAACTTTAAACAGGTTATTCCATGGAAGTTTTATTTATGAAGAGTAAAGGTTTTTGTTATTCTTCTGGCATAGTTTGCTCTCTTTCGTAATTTCATCTCATCAATGAAATGGAGTACATGTTTCTCATCAGAAAGAAAATAATAAATAAAGAAAAAAGTATGTATACCTTGAAGAAAAAATTATGTATACCTTGAAGAAAAAGTAGTATCTTTGACACGAACTTTACTATTCCTGATGCGACCAAATACTGGAAATTCTGGTATTTTCAGTGTCTCGGCTCTCTGCATCCAGAAAATTGGGACAGTGAATTAGTCTGAATTTAATCAATAGACATAAGTGATAGTAACAAATGACAACTACAACATATAACATTTTCTTAATCACGATGAACTCTTTATCCCAAAAAAAAAGGAATACGAAGAACTATATAAACCAAATGCATTAGTATAATCACCTCGATTAGATATGGCAAATCAAATTTGCAGATGTTATATCCAATTATTATATCAGGGTCTACTTCACGAATTAGATCCTGCAACAAATATATTCCCATAACAGTTAAACTTATTCCCAAAACAGTTAAAAATATTCTCGTCATTCGTGTAAATGACAATTTACACGCTCATCAGAAGTCCATTAGTCACTATGGTATATAACTACAGCATCATAAGTAGATCATCTTTTTTATGTCCCCTTCCCTTGATCCTCAGAAGAAACACTGCCAAGTTTATAAATTGCAAAAGACATTAAGATATCCGTGCATTTTCACATTTGTCAATGGTTACTTGAGCACATGAGCACACATTCTTTATCTACTAATTATTCTTTTCTTTAAATGTATAACCAAACAAATCGTTAATTTCATCCTAAGCTAAAAAGTTATCTTTTGGCATTAGCTAAATCACAGGGTCTTGACTACTCATTGGTATATTGATTAAAGAGCCAACCTTCCTTTTATTTTTATACTCTTTATAAGAAACAAAGATGAATATTCATCAAAAGAACTAAATAAGCACTAAGGGCAAGAGTTAGAGATTATCCGTTATCCCTCAAATAGTTAATTCAACAAATGAAACTAATTTAAAGCTAATCTTCCTTTTATAAGAAACTAATTTAATTCGACAAAAGAAATTATGCATGTGCTCAAACCTTATGCATAAGTCTAGAACTAAGCCTCACGTCTTCAAAAAAGTTCTTCAGACTCTAAGAAATATCATATGTAGTTATTTTGTGAATGCAGGATTCACCTGAGGTTTTTTCAGAAAGGATGCCGATCATTTTAACAACTACAAAATGCAATTATGAAAGAATATGATCTAAATATAATAATACCCTCCAAGCCAGCAATACTTCACGTTCTGTATCAAATGATAAGACATCAACACCCGCAATAGGAGAGCAAGAGTTGAGGGTCATGACATTGCGAGTGAACGGTTGGTCCTCTCCCTGCAAAGTAACTAGGTTTGCCACCTAGATGTTGGTAGATTCATTCAGAAAGAGTAAACAAAATTGCCTTTTTTTTAGCAAGAAACGAGAGTAAGCCATTCAGAAAAAGGCCACGGCCCAAACCATGAAAGAGAACAAAATTCAAAACCGAAAATCCAATAAATGGATTTTAGTACACAAAATGACAATAAAATGAAATAAGGAGTTAAACCTGAATCACAGGATCCTGGGTAGGCTCAGGAAAATGGCCTTTACGCCCTGCACACTCAATATCAAAACTCAATATCCGAAATGGAGCCATTTTAGAAAATTCCCCTTCTGGGGCATGGCTGATCAAGTCTGAATATCTATGATGAGTATTAAGGAAAAGTGCCAATATTAAAAGGCCTGCCTAAAGGTAGAACTTAAATAAAAGTTTTAAGAAATAGATACAGAGATGAAGACCTCTAGAACAAGAGGATACAGGCAGTCAAACTCCAATTGGCAATATGATAAATTTCTAACAGTTTTTTTAGATTTTCCCACAGGAACCTCAATCCAGTTTCCACCAACAACATTGCAGTCAATCATAAAGCGGAGGGCAAAAAGCACATTGCTTTCATATGTCATGAAGCTTTTCATACCAAGGCCATCAATTTGTATGCCTCTATCAAGAATACCTGGAAAAAAATTGTTGACATGTTGCAAATGAGATAAAGCATGAACTCAGACTTCTCATATGGATTTTTCTTTTGGGAAAAAAAAAGGTTAACAAAATTTTCATTGGTGAAATGAAAGATTACATCAGAGTAGCATCATACAAGAACTTTTTTCTTTATAAGAAGCAATATTATATTAAGAAGAATCACAGAGCACTTCTCATGTGGATGTTATGAGAAAATATCATTTTTAAAATATATATATACATGACATTTCATTGATATAATGAAAAGAGTCTATTGCTCAAAATACAAAAAAAATATCATTTGAGATAATTTGTGAGTAGTTATTTTTAAAAGAACAGAGAAACAAGCACAGGGAATGGAAAATGTAACTTATTAAACAGCATATATAAAAAGATAAATAGTGAAGGCTATAAAAAACTTACACCACCCAATGAGAAACTACTCCAAAAAAATATATATACACACAAACACACATATATATGAGAATCCGATCTTTTATTGAGAAAAATGAAAGACGAGATAATTACCACGGCAGCTGGTGACCATTGTTGGCAGTGCAACAACGATTTTAAGAAATGGATGAGAAGTCTGCTGCTGGTAGTACATAATACTTCTCTTTTGCACCAATTCAATGCGCCGCACAAAGTTAGGTGCTTTACTGTTCCTATTTACCTCCTTCATTCTAGCCTAAGACATCATACCCAATTCAACAACAACAGATGTTTAGAACTTTCAATTTTACTAGTTTTAACAGATAAAGGATAGAAGGCATACCTCAAGAATTCGGTGGAAGATAGAGATATCATCAGGACCCATGCCTGGAGGACAACTGATATAGAAGTATGGTTCAAATCCATGAACATGGCAGCATACACTATGTCCTGATATATATCAAACGGAATGGAATATCATATGAATAGAAGCGGAGTTTACAGAAACAAGTAAAACTTGCAACAATAAACCTCAGACAAGACTTCTAATGGAAAGAATCAGAGATAGTATTTCCTTATAAATGATTGTTAGGTGGTGTTGCCTTAAAAGTTTGTATATTTATTCTGTTGTTATATTAGAATTCTTTTCCCTAGAAAATTGTCCGTCTCGTTCTTTCTTTGTAACTTTTTCTTATCAATGATCCATCCCTTGCCAGCACTTGAGTAGACAATACCTTAGTCATGCATGCACCAAATGGAGTGTGGCCTAACATCTGGGAAATCACTCTTGCAGTGCGTCTAGAGATAATGTAAGTGTGACCTCAATCTCATTTGAAATTTTGTTTGAAAAACTTACTCAGAGTCAATCCTACCTTAAATACCAATTGGCCCATCAGAATGCTTGCAATTCAAAACTAATAGCATCCACTGAAACGAGTATGGAAATTCAAATGGGGAAAAATGAAACCAAGGCAGACATGAGTCAAGGAATGCACCACAGATATATTCCAGCAGAATTCTACCTATAAACCTGATCCGTCAAAAACCAACGATGGTAGTAATCCTCATATTATATGGCAATTCTGTTTAAAGTAGCGACACTTTTGCACAAGCTGAACTATAAGACATCTAGCTAATGATTACCACTTTCTTTGGGACAAAATTGCTCATTGGAATAACAGATAAATTTAAATTCATAGAAGGATGCAAACCTTCCCTCGTAACCCCGAAAATTCTAAGAATAGCGGCAGGCCCAGACAAATTCGGCAACAGTTCTCTGTGACTTTCCCCGATCACGTAATCAATTTCCAATTGCTGAAACACTGAAACGCCGGACGAACAAACACGCGCGCGCGCGCGTTAAAGTTCCAATTCCAACTAACAAGAAAACCATAGAATGTAGTAAGCAGCAAATTTCGACTCACCGATGCTCTTCGACTGGGACAGGTAATCCTGGGAAAGAGGTGGACGAGCCCACTTGGAAAGCCGGGTAGCGAGGGCCTGACGCTCCTCGATGTCGCGGAGGATGAGAGTGTCCTCATCGAGAAGATTCTCGTCGAGGAAGACATCTTCGTCGACGAAATCTTCCTCTTGAGAAAGTGCCTGGTGCTTGGCCGCTGGAGCCGGCGATGGGTGCTGCGGCGGCGGTCGACCTTTCCGAGCGCTGCCGTTGTTCATTGCTCTGGTTTTTTGGGTAGGGAGAGGGTTCAGCAATGGAAGTGGAAGTACAAGCGAAGAGAGGGAAACGTGGAAGAAGAGTAGGGTTCCCGCCACTTTTGAAGACAGCTTTCAGATATTAATTTTCGGATATTATTATTATTTATAAATTTATAGTTTAATGTTTTCTTTGTACAATTTATTTATGCTATATTAAAAGGGGCAATAAGGGTGCGTTTTTATCTTCTTTTTGCCTTACATCTCTTAAAATTTGTATTTTATCTTCGTTCAATATTTTATATTCTAAAAACAATATTACACTTCTTGAATTGTTGGCATTACTTATTCCTTTACAAAATTGCACCACTTTATAAGAACTCCTTCATTCACATTATAATTACAAAATTTTCAATAATAAATACGAACTTTTCTATTTTTATCTGACCTCATCTCTTCGTTTTCAAAATATTGTTGAAAGAATTTTAGAATCAAGTTTTCGTCCTCCATTTCATGATGACCTCGATCCTCCCTCGTATCACAGTTGCATTGTTAATTTTTTTAACAGGTATCTATTGTCAACAATACTCAAGGCTCTCACAATGAAGTCTTCTCTTAATGAAGGCGAGTTTTTTTTTTTTTTTTTTGGAAAGAGAGTGAATAAGGGAGGATGTTTAGTAAAAAAAGATTTAAAAAAATAAAATACATGACTTAATTAATATCAATAAGTGGTAGAAAATAATAAGAGAAGTAATAGAAATTTGTTAGGGTGGATTTGCTTTGAGATTTACTTCGTCATTGAGATATGATATCAATGTTTATATATATAAATGGTTGGAATAAATATATAGGTTGTGAATCTCTAAAAGATATGTATTTGGTTGGGTAGTTTTCTAAATCTTTCATGAATTTGTTCTTATTTCTTTCCCAATATTTTTTATTCTCTTTGTTTTTTTATTATTGGTTCAGTGGCATCTACACATTTGGCCACATCGATCTCCTCTCTTCCACCGTCATGGTCCGTATAAAATTAATTAATGCAAAAGAAAAGGAGTTGCAATTTCAAATTTTAGGTAAGTATATGTATAATTTTTTTTCCATTTAATTTTACATTCATTTTTATGTGAAAATTATTAATGATTACTATTTTTTCCATTCCTCCATTTTGAAACATTAAGAAAAATTACATCTTTATAAAAAACACACTATTCCAACAAATTAAACATCTCTTTCACAATCTTCATCCTCGTGGTTCGAATTCCCCACTCTCTTCTGCAAATAAGGTAACGAACAATTTCTACAATTTTTTTTGTCTTTTTATATTAATTTTAAGGAGACGACTCATAGAAATTACAATAAGTTTTTTTTTTCAAATTGCTAAATGAGTTTCTCCAAATTGACCAATTATTTAATATATGGAGTAGAATTTAGGTTGAAAAATAATGAGCAACAATAAATAAGAATTGAGTCCTTTGAGAATAAATGAAAATGAGTTTGAATGGAGAAAATAGGATAAATAAGAGAGGTGAAAACAAAGAATAAGATTCAAGAGGGAGTGTCAGCAACACTGTAGAAGACCTGAAACAGATGCCACAATTTTATTCATTAATGTATGTTTTGTTATTTGTGATAAATTACATGAAACTTTTTAATTCTCAAGTTGTCAAATGGATATTTTCCTAATTGGTAAATTATTTAGTCTATTTAAAAAAAAAATCTTTGGTAGCATACAACTATATTGAGTATCTTCCTTTTCAACCATAAGAAAGATTCATAAATTTGTCTCATTCTTAGATTATATTGTCAATGTTGAGCATGTAGTCTTTGTTAGTTCGTGTTGTTTCATTATTTTTAGCTAGATCTTTGATTTTATTTATAGTTTATTAAAATCTTAAATATCTTATTTATATGTTTGAGCCAAAATGTTTGTTTGGTTTTCATGTGATTGAATTTAACCTTTGTTATTCATCAGGTTAGGAGAACTACCCATGACAACAATAGAGAATAACTTAATCAAATTCGATAGATTCAAAAGATCTAAAATAAAAGTATAAGTATACATCATACATATCTCTAACTTTTTTATCTTAATTTATTATCAAAATTGTTCTTATAATAAGAGTTCTATTATTTTTGTAGGAATAAAATAAATTCAATTGAATCACTACCAAAAAAAAAAAAAAACCTCATTTCCAACGCTAAAAATCATCGAAAATTGGTCAAAAACACGTCGGAATATCTATTCCCAACGACAAACTAGTCGTCGGGAGTTTGGTCAGGAGATACCCAACTCCCGACGTGAAAACATATACCTCAAGAGTTATAGTAACTCCTGACGCTACATATACTATGTCGAGAGTTATTAGAACTCCCGACGCAGTATATGAAGTGTTAGGAGTTACTGGAACTCCTAATGCTAGCATCGTCAGGAGATAGTCACTTAAGAAAAAATACTCTTCGTGGACGGCACCACTCGAAAGGACTTCGGGATCGACCGGTTCAGCTTTCCGTCGCCATCGTGATTTAGTTCTACAATCTTCAAGAACAAATATTTTCCTAAAACTCCCAGGCAACTCAGCGATGGGTAGTGATGGGACTGACCAAGGGTTCAATTCGCCAGAAATGGAGCTCAACGAAGACCCCAAAAAATACCAATAGAATCAGCAGCAGCAGCTTTCATTGGCGAGGTCTACTTGTAGTAGCACCTCAGAGATGAGCAAGGGCTTGGGATTGTCTCTCTCCTGCTCTGAAATCCTAGTGAATCGAGCGCGCAGACAAACGGAAGTGATCATTTAACAAAATATCCTCATAATTTAAAGAAATAAAGTGAAAGATAAAAACCTCCACTAAACGAACGAGCACGCAGATGAACGGAAGTTGGGTTGGTCGGACGGACGAACAGACGCGCAGACGAATCGAAGTTGGGTTGGCCGGATGGATGAACGAGCGCACGGACGATGAACGAACGAAGGATGAAGATTTGGGGAAGTGGCAGACGATTTTTCGCTGTTGTGCTAGGGTTTAGAAGGGAGAAAATGAGCAGATTAAGGGAAGAAGACGAGAGACTGGAATTTAAATGGGAACTCTCGACGCTCTCCCATAGACCGTCGGGAGTTCTTGTCGACTTTTGTGGCATTGGGAGTTCTTTAGAACTCCCGACGAGTCAAAAGTAGGTGTCGAGAGTCCTAAAGAACTCCCACGTTTAACTATGCTCATCGGGAGTTAGTATGAACTCCCAATGACCTTACTTCGTCAGGAGATGGTCTCTCTCCGGACGACCGATATTCCGACGATTGTTTTAGGCGTCGGGAGAGTCCTTTTTTCTTGTAGTGATACAAACATACTAGCAAAATCAGCAATCATAAAAAATTATGTTAAAGTGTTTCAAATATCTAAAAAAACGTACAATTCATTTTATATTATTGTGAATTAGCCTAAAATGAGATACATATAGTCTTGATCATTGATTACTTTATTTTAATTCTCATGTTAGATATTTGTTATTTAAACTTAATAAAATTTAAGTTCATTTGTTATTAACATCTCATAAACAAAATTGATGTTCTACAAATTTTTAGCCACGTGCACCGCACGTGTTTTATAACTAGTAATTGGAAAATTGTTTCAAATGGAATGCTTTACAAAAACATAGCAAAATTTCATAATCTAACAATGATAAATATTTTTTTGTCAATATCTATCAATGTCACTGATCGAAGTCTATCAATGTCTATCATTATTAGATGAAATATTTAAAACTTCCCACTAGAAGAATTTTGGACTTTAATGTCGGTTTTAAACCGACAATAAAGGGCTTTAATAACATTGTCTTTAATGTCGGTTGCAACCGACATTAAAGCCCTTTTAATGAAATTTGCAACCGACATTAAAGCCCTTTAACGTCAGTTCCAACCGACAATAAAGTCCATAATCTGTCCGTTTTTTTTAAATTTCGTTGTCGAATCCAGTTTTTTGGTCAAAAAGTATAACATGACACATCATCATCGAACACTGCGGCTATGACATATTATTTATGTATGGATTGCAAACCTATTACATTTAATCTACAAATTCTGCTATAAAATTATAATTTAAAAGGTCGTACAATAATTCAGCCATTGAAAACACAAATTACAAGTAATACAAACATTATGAGTTTACTATCCCTATCCAATTGGTAAGTATGGATCCCTTCATAATTCTTCTTGAATAGACCCCCTCAGCTTCAACAGTATCTGGTTATAGGCATCTTTGTCTGACCATTGTTGTTCAAAGGATCACAAACAAAAAAGGTTTAAGACAAAGGATTGAAAATGAAAATGTGATCAGAATTCATATTCAACTAATCGTGTTTATTGGAAATGTGTATAATGGTACATTCAAGGAAAAATTATTTACTAGAGTTCCCCAAGAAAAGAGCATAAAGAGGTTGTGATACCAAATCTTTACTCCTTTGTTGCACCTGCAAAACAAGAAAACTCAATAGTTGAATAAATGAGAGAATCTTCTTTTTAAAACTGCGAGTCATCAACTAAAACTTATTAAAACTGTGAGTCAAACATTCTTTTAGTGTATTTAATTAGCATAATGCACATATTCTCAAGCCAATCAATCGTTTAGTTCCTGCATCTATCGCCTAGCTCCGCGGCCCATCGTGTAGCTCAATCGTTTAATAAATGATCTCGTGCATAGGCTATCATTTAGCTACCACGCCCATCGTTTAGCACTGACACCTTATCGTCTAATGCATTCACCAATCACTTAACGTCATCGCCTATCGCTTAGCATTTCGCCTATCGTGTAATGCGTCTGCTCTTCGTCTCATGCCCATCGTGTAGTCTATCGCTTAGCGCCCACGTATCTACTATACGATCGTCCAGCGCCCGCACATATCTACATGATCGTCTAGTGCATCGCTTAGCTCTGCACATCTACTATATGATCGTCCAGCGCCCGCTACACGATCGCATACCTCATCGTTAGTGCTACCCATTTGCTACACGATCATCTACCCAACGCCTTGCGCTCAACATTTCGCTTTCATTACTCTTGCTCACGCATACCCAACGCAGGAGCAACTTTTGGCAACGCCTTTTGCCAATACTTCAACAAATGTATCATATACAACAAAACCATTAATCAAATCGAATTTCAAAGGCCATAGACACATAAAAAGGCCCAAATCTAGGAGCAGAAAGACATCTTGAAGTGAAACCGCAACTGGCTTTCATTGAGACATTTACACAAACAGTTGAGAGGCGTAACATAAGAACAAAAATTGTTGTGAGTTTAGGAAAGAAAAGAGAATAAGAGCATACTGATCTGGATGAACGACGAATGACAAACTTCAGATCTTCAGATCGAACGACGAATGGCGGCACATGGATCCGAGCGATTTCAGATCTGGACTTTAGATCCGAGCAATTGGGTGCGGCCGACGACGGACGAATGAGAAGATCTACACCACAGACGATTGGGTGCGACTTCAAATCCGAGCCAGATCTACACCACGACAGACTCTTCACCCATGATCGACGGATGAATGGTAGACTCTTCACCCAGATCTACACCACGACGGACGAGAATCTACACCACAGACGACTGGGTTTGGAAGAGAGAAGTGAGAAAGAAGAGGGTCTGAAGAGGGAAGTGTGAGAATGAGAGGAAAAAGAAAATAGGGAGAGAGTGAAAAGGGAAAAATTAAGCGGGTCTTTAATGTTGATTTAAAACCGACATTAAAGGTACCCCTACAATGTCGGTTTAAAACTGATACTAAAGATCTGCTTTTTGAAAGGAAAAAAGAAAAAAAAACAAAACCGACGTTATACATCCGATTTCACTTTTTTCAACCGACATTAAAGCCCGAAATTCTTGTAGTGTCCCCTTGCTTTGACATTCATCGGACCATAGAGATCTGAATATACCAGCTCTAGAGGTTATTTAGCCCTATGGCCTTTTCCAGTAAAGGGTCTTTTAGTCATTTTGCCTTTAAGGCATAACTCACACATATGTAAATAATTTTCTTCTAACTCGCTTAGAAGTCCATTATTCATTAACCTCTCAATTCTATTGAAATTGACTTGTCATAATCTCAGGTGCCAAAGTTGGGCATTTTCTTTAGGAGAAATTTTAAGTATTTTATGATGAGTAACCGCAGTTTTAAACATTTCAGTGTTATGGAGGGATTTAGTTGCTAATGGCCTTAGCACATATAAATTATTTTCCAGTTCAGCTGAACAAATATTGACATCATTCTTTGAAATAAACACTTTATTTACAGAGAAATTTATACAATACGATTGTTCAAGTAAGCACTTAGCCATGCAAGAGTTGGCATTTTCTACTCACAGATGTTGGATCTTTCTACTCGCTTGGTCAAAGTTTGACTCTCAAAGTCAAAGGAAAAAATTGACTTTTTGACTTTCAAAAATCAAAAGTCAACAATTTGACTTCCATTACGTTTTTGACCTAGTCAACAATTTGACTTTTAATGCAAGATTGACCAATTCTATTTAATTTCAAAATATAATTATAATTATCAATTTTAAAATTAAATTAATATTAAATAATTAATTATAATTTAATTAATTTAATTTGATATTAAATCCAACAATAATCCCAATGAACATGAATCTCTATTCATAATCTTGATATTTAAATCTTATTTGAATATCTCATATTTTCTCTCTCTTTATGTTTAATTCATAATTAAACATTAGGTTAAATATATCGTATGTATTAACCGTTTTGCTCAAAAACTCGAATTTGAACACTTCAAATTCGTTCGTCACACTGTTCTAAGGTTTAGTTCGATATGAGCTAGTAGGGGGACCTCATGGACCTACAGATCACGGGCTCCAAAGATCCGCGATTAACCGACTAAACTCTTTAACCTAATTAACCACCATTCATTAACTACCAAGCCACTCCACTAAAGCCCAGTAGTTGCATTCCCCTCACTATAGATATATTATGTCCACTCGATATAACCATGATTAGTAAGTTAACCCTTCATAGATTGTTCGTAATAACGGTTGGGTCAAAAGCTGTTTTACCCCCGAAATTACATCTTGCTCCTTTAATCCCACTGATCCTCTAATGAACAATTAATCTGTGATTCAATCACTAAACCGAGTCTCTCTCGAGCCAATGAGAGGGTGGGGCCTATTATACAAGACTCGGAGTCAACACTTAAGGGAATAACCTCTCTACTATCCCAAAAAATGGGTATGAGTAAATTCCGTCTTGCACCCTATGTCCCCAACTATCTACCCGGTCTTACTCCTGAAATGGAAGGTTTATTGAGTCGGCGCTGTTGAGCCAACCCTCACCCATGCAAATCTAAGGATAATCACAACTAAACAGGAATTCATAGTTAGCTCAGGATTAATGTCAAGTTACTCAGGTCATCGCTTTGAAATAATTAGTCTTAAACAGTAAACATCGTTTATAAAGTAAGAGTGACTTAATTCTTGGTCCGATCTTATACAAACTCATTGCATAGGACACCCCCGCTCCTAATGTCAATACATGAATGAATCAGGATCACTTCGTTTGTAGCACTTTACAACAAATTGTAACAACTATAAAGTCGACCACATTCGATAGTGTTATCAGAATAAGGAACCCAACTTTATTCATATACTATAGACTGTTTTGGCTATTTACTGAACTTGATCTACTCGTATGTCTCCACATAAAGTTCATGTATTCAAATAATAACCATGGATCTTTAGTTTATTGGATTTAGACTTTACAGGTGCAATTCACATATTCAACAATAATTTTATGGAATAAACATCAATAACATCTTTATTGATAATAGAATATGTTTAACATTACAAATTCTAAGTTTTAGGACATACAACCCAACACCCCTTTCTACCTTTCTTCTTCTTTCACTTTTTGGTGCTGGAAGAAGAAGGCACAGACTTTGTCCCAGAGGTCGAACCTCTGTGGAACTTTTTAAAAGATGAAGCAACATTTGCTTCACCCTTTTGTTCTTTGTTTTTCATCAAGGACTGGAAGGTTTGTAGCTCGTTGAGCAAGGTGGTCAGGTTGTAGTAAATCCTGTTCATAATAGAATTGTTACGGAACTGTAGGGAACTTTCAGGTAACGGTTCCATAGCGAAGCTAACTTTCAAGTGACGGACCGATAGTTTATGGTCTCACTTGAAAGTATAATAAGCTAATTATATTTGAATAGGTACATTTTGAAAAATCCTGAACAATTATTGTGCTGGGATGTTTACGAAAAGTTGTAAAAATATGTATTTGGGAAGGACTAGCATGTTATACTACCCTCTCTCCAAATTAATTCGAGTATACTGCATTTTTATCTTGAATTTATGTACTATATGCATGCTAATAAAGAGTTTTTTTTTTTAATATACTTTTATAAAAAGAAAAAAAAGAAAGAAAAATCAAGAATATATGAAAAAATACAAGTGAATACAAGAAAACGAAGCCCACCTATTGGACAATGCTCTAATAAAGTAAAATGAAACCTAAGGTAATAAGAGTTCAATAGTTTATTAATCAACAATATGAATTGTACAGTAGAGTATGAGGTTTAAATACACATTATACATACTAAATATAGATCTTAGATTTCTCATAAAATCTCTCTAACAACCTAATTTACACAATATACGTTCACACCCTCCATCAAACTCAAGATGACAAAGTAGAAACCAATTTGAGTTTGTTAAGCAACTGGTGGAAGCGTCCAGATGACAACGCTTTGGTGAAAATATTAGTTGGTTGCTCAATAGAGGTAATGGTCTGTAAAAGAAGAGTTTTACTCAAGATATGATGATGGAAAAAGTGGAAATCATTCTCAATATGTTTGATACGTTCATGAAAGACATCATTGTGAGCAATCTGGATGGCACTGCGATTGTCACAGTGAAGGATATCATAGACTGCTGAGGGACCCCTATATCAGTAAGAAGCTAGCGGAGCCATAATAATCTAACGTAGTATCAGTCAGAGCGTGATATTCAAATCCAATACCAAAACGATAGATAACACTTTATTTCTTACTCTGCCAAGAAATGAGAGAGTCACCTAGGTAGAAACAATAACCCGAGGTAGAATGCCTATCAGTAGGATCACAGGTCCAATCAATATCAAAGTAGCCGGATAACACCAGGGATGATCATGAAGAGAACTGAAGGCCATGCTCCATAGTACTTTTGACATGGCGAAGAAACTGGAGGACAACAGTAAAATGAATTATTCAAGAAGCAGTCATGAACTGACTAACAATATGAATAACATGTGCGATGTATGGACGGGTTACTGTCAGATAAGTAAGATGGCCAACAAGTTGATGATAGAGACTGACGTCTTCAAGTAGAACCCCATCAAATGGAGTCAAGTGAACATTGGGATTGAGTGGTGTTAGTGTCGTGGCAAAGTCAGTGATGCCTGAGCGGGCCAATAGATCATAGGCATATTTTGCTTGAGATAACAAATAACCAACAGAGTGTATTAACACTTCGAGACCAAGAAAGTAACTGAATGAACCAAAATCTTTCATCTCAAAGTGTTCTTCAAGATAACATTGTAGATCAAAAATAGCCTAAGTTCATCCTTAATAATAATCATATCATCAACACACAAAAGAATGAGAACAATACCATGAGACTTCTCGCGCATAAAGACTGTCATGTCATGTGGACTGGAAGTATACCTAAGATGAATGATGGTAGAAATGAAAGTCGCAAACCAAGCTCGCGGAGCCTGCTTCAAACCATACAATTCACGACAAATGAGGCACACTTTTTGAGGTGGAGGAGAAATTCTTGGTAATGGTTGCATGTATACTTCCTCAGCTAATACCTCATTAAAAAAGGCATTATTGACATCCATCAGAAGAAGAGGCCTCTGTTTGGCAACATCAACTGCTAAGAGACTCCGAATAGAAGTCATTCGTGCCACAAGAGCAGCGTCTCTTCATAATTGATGTCATACTCTTGCGAATATCCTTTCGTCACAAGTCGAGCCTTATATTGTTCGATAGAACCATTAGAGTGAGTCTTGATCTTATAGACCCACTTGCAACCAATGGGTCTTTTACAAGAGGCAGATTAACAAAGTCCCATATGTGCATCTTTTCTAAAGCCTGAAGTTCTTCATTCATTTCTTGCTGCCACAGAGGGTTAGTACTTGCCTCATGAAAAGAGGTAGATTCAACCAAGGGAACTCTAGTGGAAAAATAATGAAAATCACGGAGATGAGTGAGAGGTGCACTTACCCAAGTGGAGAGACGAATAAGAGAAGCAGGGTCATGAAAAGGTTTAGATTCAACAATTGAAACAGAAGGCTGAATAGGATCAGTAGAGACTAGTCTAGATTGTTCAAGCTCAGTATCATGAATGGACTAAAATGAAGGAAATAGATCAACATAAGCATTAGTAAGAAAGGTATGATAACTCAAGAGAGAAGTATGAAAGGACGAGAGGCTAGAGAACATAGTATGCTCCCAAAAAGTGACATGGCGAGAAATGCGTAATCTGCTAGAAAGAGGATTCCAACAACGAAAACTTTATATTCGATTCCGTAGTCAAAGAAGCAACAAAGACGTGCACCCAATTCCAATTGTAAGACCTACTTTTTAGGTTCATAGCATTTGGTTGTATTTGGCATATTCATTACTCAAGTTTGAAATATTTTGGTGTAAGACAAGTTGGAAATAAAGAAAATTGGAAAACATATAATTGGTAGAAATTAATTTGCATTAAAAAATAAATTCATGGTTTTTTTAAAAAAGAAAGAAATAAGAGAGGTCTAAATTCAAGAGAGGGAGAAGAAATGAGGAAAAGAAAAAGATACGAGAAAGAAGAAGAGAAAATAATAATAATATGGGTTAGTAGAAAAAAAAAGAAGATATTTTTTATAGGGTCGCACGTGGACCACATGAAAGAGAGAGAGAAAAAAAAGGGAAAGGGAAATTTTTAAGAAGACCTCAAACCTATTTCTCTTTCTTCTTCTTCTTCTTCCCCATTTGTGAACACCATAAGCCACCCAACCTTCATGATTTCCCCTTCATCTTTTTCTTCAATTTTTGTGACTCCAAACAGTAGACCCATAAGTTCTGACTCGATTTTTTCGTTCGAAGAGACCCAGACCACGAGCTCGAGCAACACATGATTCTACCTATTCCATCAGCTTCAACCCATAAGTTTGGTTGTTGGCTCATGCTCGAACGCCCTTGAACCTACGATATCCACTTCGTTTCAGGTTAGATGCATATGCCAACGACTTAGACTTTGAATCTAAATGCCCACGGCTTGAATGGCTCCAAATAAGATTAACTATAGCTTAGGGAGGTTATAAAGCTTCGAGCATTTTCGAACACAAGTTAGCAAAGATCCAAGGATTTTTTAGTAAGTATTATGTGGTAAAGCTGTTGGGGTTGATGTCCTAAAGTCTCGTGTTCTATAGTTTGTAAATAGTTTGTACGAACGCTTATGTTGTTAATATATGATATTTACTTCACATCTTGTATTTTGCTCGGTTACTTATTTCTTTTTGCTTTACCACGAACCAATAAACATAAAATCTCTGGTTATCTGTATGTGACTCAAGCATGTATGTGGTGACATACAAGTGGATCATGTTTTGAGTGATAACCAAAATAGTCTGTAGTATATGGGTATAGGAGGGAAACCTTATCCTGGTAACGCTACGAATGTGGCCCCCTTTGTGGAATGGTCACAAGTGTTATGACTTATCACAGATGGTCTGATCCTGATCATTCATGTTGGAGACATGCGAACAGGGACGTCCCATACAAAGAGTTCGTATAAAACCCGACCATGAAGTGTTAATGTCTCGTTATATAACACCATTCATGACAGAGACTTCACTTCACTTGGATGACCATAGGTAATATGACCTCAATCCTGAGTGAGTTGGGAACTCCTGTCAGTGATTGAGGGCGGTTCTTTGATTTGTATGGGTGCGAGTTTCCAGGTTGTCGATTTAAACCTACCATTTTGAGGATTCGTCTAATTTGGGAGTTAGGAACTTAGCTACACAAGATGGAATTCACTCCTTCCCCAAGGCAGGGATAAGTATTCGGGGCTTGAACGATGTGGCGCCACACACCTTCTCTTGGCTCGAGAGGTGTTCACACATAGTTGGACTATGTTGTATTGTTCATTAGAGGAATCAATGGTACTTAAGGAGTGAGATGTAACTACAAAGGCAAAACGATAATTTGGCCCAGCTGTACTTACGAGCATCTGTGAAGGGTCATTGTACTCATGATTGGTTATATCCGATGGACACAGAAATATATCTGTGGTAAGAAGAGTTCAACTGTTGGTCTTTAGTGTAATGTCTGACAGTTAACGGATGGTGGATCTCGTGGTTAAAGAGTTTAATCAGCTATTCACGGACCATTGAAGCTTCGAACCATAGGTCCATTAGGTCCCCTGGGTAGCTTGGATAAAATCGAGAACCAGTATTTGGGTTAATTTGAAATGTTCAAATTAACAAGAGGGAGTTCGATTATATATGATATAATTGGACTGGTTAATTGTAGATGATATAATTGGCTAAATATATGAAATGTATTATTTTGGAGGAAAGTAGATATAAATATGATTTATATCAAGTAGAGGAGAAAATACTATAGTAGATATGTGATATCAAACTATAGGATAAAAATATAATATGATTATACTTATTTATTAATTAATTGGTTAATTATATGATAATTAATCCAAAAATCACGTTTGGACGTGAGTTAGTGGAAAACTATCGGTTATTGTAACCGATGAATAAAAATGAAATTGTTTCATTTTGAATGTGAAATCAATCGCCCGTCGATCAGATCGTCCAAAAAGAAATCAAGCAGGTGTTGGAGAAAAGAAAACGATTGCTTATGTTTTTTCAAGAGTCTATACGATAGCACTCTCCGCCTAAACGATCGTCTACCTCGCACCTAAACGATCGCACGTTATTTCCTACACGATCGGATAGCTTCTCTAAACAATCGTATAGTGTGTCGATTTTACTAAATGATCGTCTTCCTCGTGCCTAAATGATCACACACCGTCACCTACACGATCACATAGCTTCTCTAAACAATCGTACAGTGTGTCGATTTTGCTAAACGATCGTATACCTTTTCCTAAACGATCGTTCAGTAAATCCTACACGATCGTGTAGCTTCTCCTAAAAGATAAGCAGTCTGCTATGCGATAGCGTCTTTTTCTCTCCCACTTGCTTATCGTCTACACGATTCGTGTTTCCTCCTTCCTCTACCAAATTCACCAAAGACCACCCTTTGGGTTTTCACTCCGAGAATACCCGGAGCTCTTTAGTGGTGGTGTCGTCCCCACAACGTTCGTATTCACGGTTGTTCGTGCTGCTACTGCTGGGCGTTGGTAGATCACGTGAAGGATTCCACTGCGTTGAGTTCCAAAGTGTCGAACAACTGGTATGGAACTCTTTCCCTTGTTATTAGCATGTCGATAATTAGTGTTTGTTTGCATAACTGTTTGTATGAATGTATATTGTTATATTTCGGTCACGATGAGATCAAAGTGATCCGAACATGCTCATAAAATTCTTAGATATGAGATCCTTCAAAAGCTTGTTTAGATCATTTTACTTTAGACAAAAGTACTTTAGATTAGCTTTAACCAGTGAAACTATTTTATTGTATATGGCTATGGGCCAATCAACATGCTTTGGAAGGCGACGAGTGATGAAAAAGTGGTGTCTGATTTTGAAAGTGGTTTGGAGAAGCCTTAGGAAAAAGTTGACAATCGGTAAGGTCATTTTCTTAAGAGAACATGGAAACAGATTATTATCTATCTCACGGGTCTAGCTTTCCTTGCGATTTCATGGAAGTTCTAGTGTGTTTAAGTTGTGGTTCTTGATTTGTGGAGGTTATGAATGTTGTTGGTTGGAAAAATCTAGATTAAAAGTAGCTTTAAAGAGAAATAGATAATAGAATGGAATATGGAAATATGTTATGGAATGAAAATGTTTTTGTGGGTTTAAGGAGAAAGAAAGAGATAAACATTGGAATGAAGGAATACATTAATTTATCATTTAAGGTACATTAAAGTTAAAAAAAAAAAAAAAAAAGAAAGAAAAAAAGGTCCATTGGAGGGAGAATGAAGACTGAAGCACAGTGGACTTAAGAATTATTGAAAATTGATTAAAATTAAAGTTGGGTGTCAAGTAAGTAATGCTACGTTTTAATTAGTGTTTCAAATCTTGACACCTTGGTTAATTATCATTTCAAGCCAATTGGGAATCAAAATAGCCTATGACCCAGAGTTTCTCATTAACATTACAGCGAGTGGTTATTTTATTATATTGTTTATTATTTAACTAAATTATGAAATTTCATCGAACCTATGATTACTTGTGATGTTAGAGGATTTTCTTTGAATTCCAAAAGATTTCTATGCGATTTCAAGTGATGTCATGTTTAGTTGAGATTATGACTTTTTGAAATATTTGAGATATATATCACGATTACTTGAGAATTTATAAGTGTTCTACGTTTATAGAGAAAATGTTTAAGATTGTGAGATAATATTTCAAGAGAAAATGATTTCCAATATAATTTGAGATGGGCGAGAAATTTGTTTTATAAATTTTATGATCGTTCAAAATTTAGAGATTTATTTTATTAAATAATATTATATGGAGATCGTGAAATGTTTGAGAGAAAATGCGCTCTTTGTAAGGCTATGGAGTTTTTGAATGATCTGTTCTAGAAATAGTGAATTTTAGAGCGTTTGAGAAGGGAGAGTTCTATGTTGAAAGTATTTTTCAAACCACTAGATTATGTACCCATGGTGATTTCTCTATATACTTACATGGATGTGTTTCCGTAGTGTATGTATGATAAAAAGAGAGGTCTTTGGAGCCCACTTCAGCACATACATAGGCTTTGGACCATGTGTTGGCCTGCTTTGCCCTTTGGGACTACTCTGCGTGCACGCATGACAGAGATTGCTCTACTATGCATCTTGGGAGTATTCAGTGTACAGTATGACAGAGATCATGTTGTTATGTACTTGGAGACTACTCAGGACATAATATGATGAGATTTACTCGGCTATGTGTTGGGAGATTTCTTGATGCGTGTTGAGTTTACTTTATGCTAGTATGACAAAGATTTGGATATACATTTGATGATGACTTTTACCTGCTTATGATTATATTTTCGAGAGCTACTTTTACAAAATCTCTATATGTTTTTAATTGCCTTTAGTTTTGAAATTTCTCACGATTCACATTGTTTTACAAAGTCTTGAATTCCATTTGAGAATATGAAATTTATCATTAGTAACTTTGTAAGTATTCTTCTTAATAACTCACCACTCACCGGGCTTTGTAGTTCATTCTTTTCTTAAATTTTCCAGCCAAGTAGCAATTGAAGTTTCGACAGGCCTAGAGGAGTTCAAGATCAGCATCAAATGTATTTAAATTACATAGTAACTTCATGTTACTATAGTATTTATGTTTATGTTTTATATAAAAGAAAGTGGCTAACATGATTTAAACAACATTATATCATTTTGGTTTTATGTTGGTTTGTAACTGAAAGTTTATACATTTTCATTAGTTTTGGTTTTGTCAGGGTTGATGGCTTTTGAGCTGATTTCTGTATAAGATATCATTGGTAGTAGTGTTGGATTTTTGAAATATTATATTGGTAGTGTTTATAGAGTTTATTTTCATATGTGGTTTATCCAATTTTCAGGAAAAACTCTGTCAAAATTTTTATAGGGTTTTGATTTGATGAAGTTTATTTCTAATAACTTTTACAATAAATATTTGTGAGCCGCTCATTTTGCAAAATGTTTTTAGAGTTTGACAATGATTTCATAGTTTAATTGAAATCCATTGTCGTCAAGTCACGTTTTAGGTTTGGTAGGGTAATTTAGGGCGGGGTATGACAATAATTTAATATGTTCATGCGGATAAAGAATAACAAGACATGCACAACCAAAGACCTTAAGATTAGAGTAGTTAGGAGGAGTACCATATACGTTCAAACAAAGATATGTTTTGAAGGACAAAAGAAGGGAGACAATTGATTGTGTAGATAGAGGTAAAAGCAACCTCACCCCAAAATTTCTCTGGCCAAAAGGCAGAAAGAAATTGGGCCCGTACAGAGTCTAGAACGTGGAAATGTTTTTGTTTCACTCGCTCATTCAGTTGAGAGGTATAAGGACAAGAGCATTGAATGAGAGTGCCTTGTTGGGTAAGAAAATAAAGAAGACTGGAGTCCTTTGATAGCTCCCAAAAAGAGCTATAATTCCTAGCTTAACTCAAGTTCGTCAGTATATTTTTAATGTTAATTGTCCTATTTTGTAGGTATCGAGCAACCAAGAGGTAAAACTGAGCATTTGGAGTCAAATGGGTCTAATTTGAAGCAATTTAGAGGTAATTTAAGCATCCAAGTTTCAAAGAAGTAAAAATAACCAAATTGCTCCAAACATGAACGTCGTAACGCTCATCAATCCTTTAGCCCAATGCTAGCCTAACATTGAAAGGCAAAATGTGTGGAAGCAGAGCATCATCGTAACACTGACCCTAGCGTTGCAACGCTAGGGGTTTTAACGGAGTCTCCATCCATTCGTGCATGCGCCTTTTGCTTAATCCAGCGTCGCACTGCCTATCCAACGCTCGAGGGCCAGCTACGTAACAGTGTTGCAATGCTGACCCTATTATTGCAACGCTCCAACTTTTTTTTCGTTTTTAAGTCAAGTAATGTTGAATTTTATGAAGGCCGAGGAGAGGCCTAGTTTTCTTCTTCCTCCCTATCTTTTAAGCATCTTTAGGTAGGTTTTATTCATTTTATTTTGGATTGTAAGATTAGATTGGATCATTTCTTTGATTTGTCTATGGATTATTAAGATAATTTCTATCTAGTTTCTTAGATTAAGGATTCTTTGTAATTTCTTGAGTTCTCTGTCCTTGACTAAGAATTGCATTTTGAATTTATGTTCTCTTTGAATCAATTTTAATTTCTTAAGCATGTTTGTGTTGATGACTTTTTACTCATGAGCATGATAGGCTATGATTCTTAGTTTTGTCACAATCTTGCATGAGTATGTTGTTTAAAATTTATTCTTGCATATGAATGTCTAGCTAAGATCACCTAAGTAGCAATAGTTAATTAGGCATTTAATGGCGATTCCTAGAATGTATTAATAGCTAGGTTCAAAGATAAAATTGATTAATTTAACATGGCTTTCTTAACAATTAATCGACACAAATGAATTCTAAATCGTAATGCATGTGTTTTTAGTTCTATATGGCCATTATCGAACCAAATAGAATTTAGAAGTACATAGATTAGTTAGGGTATTGGCCTTTCCGACTTTAATTAATAAGTAGGATGCTTTCTTAGTTAGATTCTTACTAATTATTTAAATCGAATCGAGCGAGTAGTTGTACATGCATAATTCGATTGTGTAATTAATTGGCAGAAATCAATGATTGAATTTGCATCGAATGTCTATCTTGATTTGAGAACTAGATAAATCAATCCCTGTTTACATTTATCCATCGCATTTTAGTTTCTCGCATGTTTTTCCATTCTATCAAACCAACCCAAACCCCGTTTTTACTGATTTCCACAATTAAATTTAGCTTAGAAGAGATTTAATTCTTGCCCTCTCTGTGGTTCGACCTCATGCTTGCCACTTGTACTACCTAGTAGTATAAATAATGGTTTGGTGATTTATAAGTATTCTTTTGATCGGCTTCTGGATTTTATTAACGATGTAAAATTTCCAGCCCGGACATCTTTATGCTCCAAGGCATTATCTATGCGAAGGATTTTAGTAGTACGAAAGAAGTGGATTTGAACAATATTAGCAAAATCAATATACATTTGAGATAAGGCAAATCGATTTTTAAGAAGATATATCCATGTAAATCGAAAGTAATCATCAATGAACAAAACAAAATAGCGAAAACCATTGACAATGGTAGTAGTGGCAGGACCCAAATGTCATAATGAATTAAGTCAAAAGGTTGACCACATAAAGAGTTTGATTGAGAAAAAGATAATGTAGGTCGTTATGCGAGTTTACAATTCAAACAATCAAATGAAACAAACTTAGAAACATTATTCAAATTTTTAACAGAAATTTAATGACAAAGTTTTTTAGAAGAAGCATGACCAAGACGGAGATGCCATTAATAGATAGTAGAGTCAGTAATGAGGGTAGAAATGGAAAAAGCAGGGAGCTGTAGTGACATGGCTCAAACAATATTCCCACTTTGCGACCTACACTGATTGTCTGTCTTATCTATAAATCGTGAACCTGACACCCAGTAGATGAAAAAGAAACAGCTAAGCCAAAGTCACACAATTTTCTGACCGATGCAAGTTTAAAGGTCAGGTTTGGAACACAATGGGTATTGAAAACTTTCAATGTGGGAGTGCCAATGGAGCCAACATGAGATATGATTATACAATTGTTGTCAGCAACATAAATATGGGGAGCAATTCTGCAGGAGTAGGTGCAGTCACAAGAGAAATGTCATATGTCATATGATTACAACAAGCGGAATCAAGAAGTTACTGATTACCTGGAGAAACCGCAAGAACAACAGAATTGGACGAAATCACCTGTTTTAGTAAATCCTGTAAATCGCTCATCTGAAAACTAAGGGGAAGGGTCTGTTGGGATTGGTGTCCTAATTCTCCCAAAGTCTTGTTGTTTGTAATTATATACATTATTTATGAATAAAATAAGTGTTATTTCATTATGGCATTTACTCATATCCGGTTATCTTATATAAACTTAAGCGTGTATATATGATATACAAGTGGATCATGCCTTAAGTAATAACCTAAATAGGTCTGTAGTATAAGGATTAAAGTGGGATACCTGATCCTGGTGACACAACGACTACAACCCGCTTTGTAGAGGTTTGCAAGTGTTGTAAACTACTACAGATGGTAGATCCTGATCATTCATCTGAAAACATGCAAGCGGGGGTGTCCTATACAAAAAATTTGTATAAGACTGGACCACGAGATGACTAGACTCTGTATGTAACGCCGTTGATATTGGAGACTTACATCTCACCTAAACGACCATAGGTGATACGACCTCAATCCTGAGTGTTTTGGGAACTCGTGCCTTTGAGGGTGGTCCTTTGATTAGTATGAGTGAGAGTGGCCAGATTGCCAACTCAACATGCCTTTTTGAGGACTTATGTAATTTGGGAGCTGGGAACTCAATACACAAGATGGAATTCACTCATTTCCCGAAAGAGGGGTAAGTAGATAGATTGCTCACTTAACGGATGATTCTTGGGGCTTGAATATAGTAGCCACAACTTCTCTTTGGAAGAGAGAACTCAGTCATAGTAGGACTATGACTTATGTTCATTAAAGGGATCGGTGGTACTTAAGGAGTTAAATGTAACTACAGGGCCATAATGGTTATTGGCCGAACGGTACTTACGAGCGTTCTGTGAAGGGTTGTCGCACTATTGATTAGTTAAGATGGACACATAATATATCTATAGTAAAGAGAGTGGTGGGGTTGATGCCCTAAAGTCTCGTGTCCTGTAGTTTGTAAACAGTTTGTACAAACGCTTGTGATGTATAATATATGATATTTTACTTCAGATCTTGATTTTGCTCAGTTGTTTGTTTTATTTGCTTTACCACAAACCAATAAACATAAAATCCCTGGTTATCTGTATGTAACTTAAGCATGTATGTGGTGACATAATGTGGATCATGTCTTGAGTTATAACCAAAATGGTTTGTAGTATAAGGATATAGGAAGGAAACCTTATCTTGGTAACGCTACGAATGCGGCCCGCTTTGTGGAATGGTCACAATGGTTTGATCCTGATCATTCGTATAGGGGACATGTGAGCGAGGGCGTCCTATTACAAAGAGTTTGTATAAGACCTTACCATGAAGTGTTAATGTCTCGTTATATAATACCGTTCATGACAGAGACTTCACTTTACTAGGATGACCATACGTAATATGACCTCAATCCTGAGTGAGTTGAGAACTCCTACCATTGAGGGTGGTCCTTTGATTTGTATGGGTGCGAACAGTCAGGTTGCCAATTCAAACCTACCATTTTGGGATTTGTCTGATTTGGGAGCTGGGAACTTAGCTACACAATATGGAATTCACCCCTTCCCCGAAGTAGAGGCAAGTAGATAGATAGCTCCCTTAAGGGCTGATTCCAGGGCTCGAATGATGTGGCGCCACACACCTTCTCTTAGCCTGAGAGGTATCCACACATAGTTGGACTATGTTATATTGTTCATTAGAGGAATCAGTAGTACTTAAGAAGTGAAATGTCACTATAGGGGCAAAACGGTAAATTGGCCCAACTGTACTTATGAGCATCTGTGAAGGGTCATCGTATTCATGATTGGTTATATCTGATGGAAACAGAAATATATATGTGGTAAAAAGAGTTTAGTTGTTGGTCTTTAGTGGAATGCCTAATAGTTAACGGATGGTGGATCTCGTGGCTAAAGAGTTTAGTCTGCTATTCACATACCGTTGGAGCTTCGAGGCATGGGTCTATAAGGTCCCCTAGGTAGCTTGGATAAAGTAGAGAATCAGTTTTTGGATCAGTTTGAAATCTTTAAATTGACAAGAAGGAGTTCAATTATATAAGATATAACTGACTAAATGTATGAGATACATTATTTTGAAGGAAATTAGATATAAATATGATTTATATCAAGTGGAGGAGAAATTACTATAGTAGATATATGATATCAACTATAGGTTAAAAATATAATATGATTATATTCATTTATTAATTAATTTGTTAATTATGTGATAATTGGCTGAAAACTTTTCCTCGATCGTGCGTAAGTGGGAAAAACAAACTCAGTTATTGTAACTGAAGAATAAAATGAAAATTGATTTCATTTTGCAAGGAGTTCGAAAAAATCGATCAAGATGTGAAAACGTAACGATCACTTGGCTGAGACCACTCTTTGGATTCTCACTCTGAGAATACCAAGGGCTCTAAGTTGTGGTGTCATCTTCGCTTTTGCTTGTTCGTGCGCTGCCGTTCGTGTAGAAAATCGTATTGTTGGTAGCCGACTGTTTGCTGGGCAATAAAGACTATAGAGGGTTGCATCCGCTAGGTTGAGTTCGGAGTGAAGACAGTCTTCAACTGGTACGTTAACTTAATCAATTGTTTTTTTTTTTGTGTGTTAAAGCATGCCGTTAATTAGTGTTCAATTGCATACCTGTTTGTTAAAATGTGTGTGTGGTAATTTGGTCACAATGAAATAGGAAATATCCAAACATGCTCATGGATGCTCTTCTTTAAGAGTTGCTCCGGAGAGTTCAACTGTTGGTCTTTAGTGGAGTGCCTAGCAGTTAACAGATGGTGGATCCCGTGACTAAGGAGTTTAGTCAGTTATTCCCATATCGATACTTTTATGGATGGCGTTGATGAATATTTACAGGTTTAATTGCCTTTGTTTAAAGCTTTCTTCAACTATAAAGTGTTAATTTGTAAGGGCCCCTGTGTTTTTTTGGGCGTAATTAACATGCAATCGAGTCTGTAGTTCAAAGAGTTTGAGTTAGTCGAGTCGTTCGTGATGAAGTTTCGAAGCATGGAGATGTGGTTCTTAGTGAGGAAGAAGAACAAGAGTTGATCGTGTCGTGTAGCCTCAGGTAAACGATCGTTGGGATTTATTTAAGCGATCGTGTAAATTTTTCTATACGATCGTGTAGTATTTACTAAATAATCGTTTAGCTAATGCTAAATGATGAGGTAAATCGTTTACTCTATCGCGTAGCGTTGGTTGCCCGATCGCGTAAACGTTGGAGGTAGACAATCATAGTAGGAGCATTTGATGCTCATCGTTTAGTAAAAGGCGTGCGCTAAACGATCGTGTAGTTAGCATGCCTCATCGCATAGTTACTACCTACACAATCACGCAGTATACAATAAAAAGGCTCTCGCTAAGCGATCATTTAGGTAATGGAGCTTTGCCACATCGTAGTCGTTTAGACGATCGTGTAAGGCTTGCATTGTGCGGAGCGCATTAGGCAATCACGTACCTCGTGCTTCATCACTTATTAAAAGGTACATGATCGTTACTAAACAATCGTTTAGCTTTGGGAGCGTTGGTAAACGATAGAGTAAAGCATTTTTTTTTTCGTGTAGACGATCGCGAAGTGTTTGGTGCACGATGGTTGGAGACGCATTGCTTCGCCCGGACGGTTTAAGACCCGATTCGCCCTTTTTGAACCATATACTCTTTGTTTTGTAGTAGTTAGCTTTAGTTTTGTGAATTTGAGGCAATTTTACCTAGTTCATCACCATTTGTCTATTATGCATGTGATGTATGGTGTTTGTGTGGCAAAGTGTTTTGACATATAGTTTGAAACCCACCTTGGGTTGTGCAATCATTCATGCGTAATGTATTATACATATTATAATCTTGCATGCAGAAATTATGTGAAAGCATGCACATGCATCATGAAATATAACAGTTATATTTTGCATGCTGTAAGCATTATCATGCATCATCCTTTTATTATAAGTGTTATAGTTTAAGGGTAAATGGAAGCATGCTTGTGCTTGTTTCATTGTTGTTTTGTATAAGTGCTATATAAAAGAATAATGCATTGAGCATGACACTTAGGCAGTTTATAAAAGTTATGAATATCTTGTATGTGTCAGCTTTGCATTGGGGTTTTGGTTCTTTTCGCTATAAATGTTATAAAGGAAATTAGAACTAAAACCGATAAGAAAGAGTTGCATGCGGACTTAGGGTGAACTCATGTTTTTTAAAAGGATTTTAAAATTGGATTGAAATAGACCTAAGTTCAAATTGGTTCTAATGAGATTAGTAACCTAGATTAATCTTTTAAAATCAGTTTAATAGGATTAAATTGATTGGCATAAAAGATTAAATTTGCTTTAAATCTATCTATAAGGGACCCTTTGTCTAAGGCGGGTTCTGTCTAGGCTGAGGTTCTTAAGCTGACGAAAACGGAACACCCCTACCTGGGAACCTACCTGGAAAGATGAATTAGATAGATTTTCTACAAGCATGCGACAATTTATCAAAGACTCCGTTAAAGAGTTTAGTGGATGATGATCAAAAGTTGTTTAACTATCCAAGGTAAAAGTTACTCTCGGACAAACCTAAAAGTCACTTAATTAAAATCCTTAGCCGTGTTTTTTCTAAGTAAACTAAACCCTAGGTTATAAAATACTTAGTGGGAGGAAAAGATGTATTTGATATGTCTATGATTCCATTACATTTCTCCCTGTATGTTCACACTGTGAGAGTCATGTTTGGCCTCGTGATGCCCTGGGAGCATCTCCCTTCGGATGGTGTTTGCATGAGTCAATATCAAGGTGGACGGAGAAAGTGTTTATAGTAAGTGGGTGAAAGGTGTATGTCAACACGTCCTATGGTCTCTGTTATTGGTTCACACCATGAGATCATTCTGTACTCCCTCGTAGCGCCCTGGGACCGTCCCCTTTCGGATGGGTTTTATGCAGATGGTCAAGATCAAGGTGAACTCCATAAATGGATAGGGTCGCTTTACAGTATAGATTTTGTGAGAGGAAATAAATATTTGAATATGATTCAAATATTAAATATATGAATTGGATTCATAATTGTTAAATTTAATATAATTGTGATTTATATTAAATGTCATATGTGAGAGAAAAGAAACTATAGGTTATATTGTATGTGATACAATATTAAAACTATAGATTATATGTTATATTTGATATAGTATATAATTTAATATATATATATATATATATGTATGTATATATTATATGATAAGTTAGTTATCATATTTATACATATATATTTAAACATTTTTTAAAAATTAAATAGGGGAGGGAGTTACAACTCCCTTCCTTCTTTTCTCTTCACTCATGTAAGTGGGTGGATGTTGTTATTTGGCTTTTGATAGGAGAGGGTCTCTTTCTTCTTTAGTAAGACAGAAACGCTACGTGAGCGTTGTTTTTCTTAGAGAACAATCACAATTCCTCATCCTTCTCTCCACTCTCGATTTATTCCCCCATTCCAAAATTGTTAGAGCCCACCACTTATGGGTTCTCTACCTGAGAATACCAAGGTAGCCATCGTGGTAGTGCTCATTTCTTGTTCGAGGGATTCTTGAAGAATATCTTTAAAGGTAAGGGTTTCTGAAACTCTATTTTTGTTTATTTAAGCATGTTGTAGTTAACTTTTATAATTGCATAATATACTTGTCTTTTCTGTAAAAATTACTTTCTTTAAACGAATGGTATTTGAGATGATCTCGCTTTTGCTCAAGGTTACCTTCAATATGGGTTCCTTCAATTGGTATCAGAGCCAGGTTGTTGGCTTGTTGATCCCAAATTCCATTTTTTTTTTATTGAATTCATTTTTACAGTGCTGGTGGGTTTGTCTTTTCTGCATTCTGTTCATGATTCATGCGATGGATAATTTTGTGATAAATGTGGTTTTGTTGATGGATGTTTTGAGATAGGATACTTAGTTTTAAAGCTTTATTTTTTTACAAATTTTATTTGTAAAGGCCCATGTTTTAGGCATAGTTATGCAATAGAGTCTGTATTCAATATTTTGAGTCGCTCGTGTTGTTCCTAGTGAGCTTCAAAGAGGAAGTTCAAAGCAATGCTTTGATGAGGAAGAGAGCAGTTCAACAAGATCGTGTAGTTTTTTGCTACACGATTGTGTAGCTTTTGCTAAATGATCGTGTAGTCTTTGCTAAACGATCGTGTAGCAAGATCATGCAGCAAGTTAGTGCAGTCTTTACAACAATGTTTGCTATACGATCACTGTAGAGAGTTCTTTGGTGGGCAATTCGATTCGAGCGGTTCAAGGCCGGGTTCACTTGTATCGAACCAGATGGCTCTTTTTCATGTAATAATTAGTTTTTAAATTTCTTTTAGGTGTCCTATCTCAGTTCATTAACTGTTAATTTTAAATATATATATGATGTATGCTTCTTTTTATATGTCATATTGTATGTCATATAGATGTAAAACCCATCGTAGGTTATGCATTTACATTCATGCATCATTTTATATTATAAGTGTTATAATATATGTATATACATGATTTAAATTATATAGCATGCGCATGCATCATATAATATAAATATTATAGTATATGTATACGTACATTTATAGCATATCCATGCATCATTTATATTATAATTGTTATAATATATGGTTGAATGAGTGTATGGAAGGATGCTATAGTATGATTCACTACCTTATTATATAATTGTTATATATGTAAATAATGAATTTAGATTGCATGAAGCATGACACTATTTAGGTTAATTTATAAATGTTATGATTAACTGAAGTATGTCAAGCATGCAATGAATGTTTTAATTGTTTTATTTATTTATAATCGTTATAATTAAATGAAATTGAAATTAAGAATCAATAATTAAAAGTTGCATGCAAACCTTAGGTTATAATCATTTTTTAAAAGTGTTTTAAAAATTGATTGAGATAGACCCAAGAACATATTTCTAATAAGATTAGAAATCTTAGTTTAATCTTTTAATCGGTTTAATAGGATTAAATTGATTCTTAATAAAAGATTAAATATGTAACAAATCTATCTATAAGGGACCTTTTATCTAAGGCATGTTCTATCTAGGTTGGGGTACTTAAGATGATGAAAACATCGGACCCTTACCTGGGAATCTACCTGGAAAGGTGAATTAGATAGATTTGTTACATGCATGCAAGTTTCTTCAAAGTCTATTAAAGATTTTAATGAGACTTCCATCAAAATTGTTTAATCATCAAAGACAGATGTTGTTTTTGAGCAAATTAAACATTCACTTAGTTAAAATCAGTAGCTAGGTTTTTTCTAAGTAAATTGACCATAGGTAAAACACTTAGTGGAAGGAAAATAGGATATACGATACTTAATTTATCCTCTACACGTTTCTCCCTATAAATTCATACGGTGCGATCTACACCCGACCTCGAGGCACCATGGGTGTCTCCCTACGAGTTACTTTAGCTTCATGTCCTAATCGGTTTTTTTCCTATGGTTTGCTCATTGGGGCGGAACTCTATAACCTAAAATGAAGGGTTACACTTACAAGAATTGTTAAACAAGTTAACAGATTCTAGATCGAACAATGGTGACTGTTAGTCTCAGTAACAAGGTGTTGTTTCTGCCTAATAGTTGAGAATGTCTCATTTTAGTGAAGGGACACTTGATCACCCTACGATGACTTTTGTCATGCCTCCCTGAAACATAATTGCAAAATAGATGTTACTTAGGGTACATTAAATTTTTGCTAAAATTGATTGGTTGTTTGAGTGGTTTAATGCAAAGTAAATTAATTGTAAATAGTTTATTCTTTTTCAACAATTGTTTTATTATGGCTACTGCTACATTAAACTTGCTCGCCGCGGATAAATTAACGGGAGAAAATTACACTAGTTGAAAAAACACAATCAACACAATACTGATCATCGATGATCTTCGTTTTGTCCTCATGAAGGACTGTCCTCCTATTCCAACTCAATGCTCCTCGAAACGTTCATGAAGCTTACGAGCATTGGACACAAGCAAACAATAAGGCCCGAGTGTATATCTTGACAAGTTTTAACGAAGTCTTGACCAAGAAGCATGAGCCCATGCTCACAGCTCGTGAGATCATGGAGTCCCAGAGGGGAATGTTCGGACAACCGTCCGCATAGCTCAGGCATGACGCTCTAAAACACATTTTCAATGCCCGTATGCAAGAAGAGGCATTTGTTCGAAAACATGTTCTCAACATGATGGTCTATTTCAACGTGGCGGAGATGAATGGGTCAAGCGTCGATGAAGACAATCAGGTTAGCTTTATCATGGAATCTTTACTTGAAAGTTTTCTTCACTTTTGCAACAATGTTGTTTAGAACAGGATTGACTACAACCTGATCACTCTGCTCAATGAGCTACAAACCTTCCAGTTCTTGATGAAAAGTAAGGAACAGAAGGATGAAGCAAATTCATCTTCTAAGAAGTTCTACAAAATTTTGACCTCTGGGACTAAATCTGTACCTTTTTCCTCCGGCACCAAAAAGTGGATGAAAAAAAAGGATGGAAAGGGAAAAGCTAACCCTGTAGTTGTTGCTCAAAGGGGCAGAAGATCGATCAAGGCTGCAAAGGGAATTTGTTTCCATTGCAACCAAGATGGGGATTGGAAGAGGAACTGCCCCAAATACTTGACAGAAAAGAAGAAGGCCAAACAAGATAAAGATGGGCATAGTGAGTCAGTGATAGGGGCAGAAATGGAAAGAGTAGGGAGCTGGAGTGACATAAGCTCAAACAATATTCCCAATTTGCGACCCATACCAATCATCTGTCCCATCTGTGGATCCTGAACCTGACACCCAGTAGAAGAAAAAGAAACAGTTAAGCCAAGGTTACACACTTGTCCAATCGATGCAAGGTTAAAAGTCAAATTTGGAACACAATAAGTATTGAAAGTTTCAATGTAAAGGTCAGATTTGGAACACAATAAGTATTGAAAGTTTCAATGTGGGAGTGTCAATAGAGCTAACATGAGATATGACCATACAATTGTGGTTAGCAACATAAATAGAAGGAAGTGATTTTGCAAGAGTAGGTGCAGTCATAAGAGAAATGTCAGATGTCGTATGATTGTAATAAGTGGAATCAAGAAGTCACTGATTATTTGGGGAAACCACAAGAGTAGAGGAATTTGAAATTGAAAAAATCACCTATTTTAGTAAATCCTTTAAATCACACATATGAAAACTAGGAGGTGAAGGGTCGAGATCAACAAAGGAGGAACATCAACAAAAGAATAACCGGTTTTAGTAAGATTTTTAGGCTTCAAAAGATGACCTGGAGGTCGAGGTGGTCAAGTGGGATAATTGTCTAGAATATGGTCACATTTGTGACAATACATGCACTCGATTTTAGGGCAATCAGTAAACTTGTGCCTAGAGAGCTTACAATTCTTACAAAAGAGAGCTCCAAGCACACTGTGCATATGAGTCTTGCAAGAACAACATCAAATTGCTTTGAAGGAACGATCCAGATTCATTTTTCCTCAAACAAAATTTCCTGAATCACTGTATCTAGTGAAGGTAGAGGACTGCGCGATATAGCAAAGCAACACATATAGATTCATATTCTAGACGAGGCCCCAAAAGAACCTTAATTAGACGAAGATGACCTGCACTAATTTTAGCTTGTTCCAATTTCGTCCAAATTGGTTGAAGAGTTTCTAAATATTCATTAACTGATTGACCAATATCCTGATTGAGATTAACAAGAGTACTGTGCAATTGATAATAATGAGCTAACCCAACAGACTGGAAGCACGTAGAAAGGAAATCCCACAGACTTTTAGCATCAAATTGAACATGAATAGCAGGAATAGATGTATTACCTAGCCAAATGACAATCTGGTGATTTTTATTGTCCCAATCTTCTAACCGTTCAATAAACTTATTGTTGTCCTCAGTGGCTATCTTGACTGGCTTAGAGATATCACTAGTGACAATGCACCATAACTTACGCCCAATTAGAAAACTTTTCATTTGATGGGTCCAAGTAAGATAAATGACTCCATTAAGAATAGTGTGAATATGATGAAATGCATGATCTTTCTCCATTGGGCAGCTCGACTCGACTGAGAAGAACAAACCAAAACAATGGCTCAGCTCGACTGGGAGATAACAAATCAGCTTAGCGGCTCGGCTCGACTGGGATAGAACAGTTCAACTTGGTGGCTCGCTTGGTTGGCTAGGAGAAAAGACAGATTAGCTTGATGTCTCGATTGAGAAAAAGATCACGACTAGCTTGGATTGGCTGGGACAATTGATGCAACTCAGTTGATGCAGTGTGGTTGGTGGATGCGGTATGGCAGGTCAACGAGTGGGCAGAACTAGATGGATCCACGTCCGTCGGCAACTCTGAAAAACCAACTCAGTGGACGGGAGTAGGTTGGCATTCGGATCTGGATGAATCTGGATGGACCGGGTTAGATCTCCATGATGGAGCAAGGATGCAAGATGAGATGGGTAAGATAGTGCACTACATGTTAGATCTACCCACAGATCAAGAAGGGCAAGAAGGTGTTGCCTAATCGGCGGTCGCCAACGGTGGCAGCAGAAGGCAGTGACTAAGCTGATTAGGCCAAGTCAAAAACCCTACTTTGACACCATAATAAAAGTTGAATAGTTAATAATCAGCAATATGTATTGAACAGTAGAGTATGAGGTTTAAATACACAGAATACATACTAAATATAGACCTTAAATATCTCATAAAATCTCTATCTAACAACCTAATTTACACAATATACGTTCACATAAGGAAGAAAGACATCTAATACTAGTATTCCAATATAAGAGATTATTGGAAATAAAAACATCCAATAAAGACGTCCACCCCGAGGATATTGAGTTAAAATTGATAAAAGATAAACCTTGGATAAGTTTTCACGGGCTTCAAGAGATAATGTTGTCATTGCATATCATTTACAAGCATATCCACGAGGTGGAATAAATTTCATGCCCGGAAGGGATAATTAATTGAAATAAAAGAGCCTACAAAAGTTCAAAAGAAAGGAAAAAAAATGTGAGAGAACCTGCTGGAATTTATTAAATAAATGAATTACATTTATGCATTACAAACCACGATATTTGGGGCACAATCCCCAACAAATACTATATATGCAACAAACTCATATATATTTAAAATTAAAATCAAAATGTACAAATACACCTAGATCTTTCATCCATCCATTTGGATCATCAAATTCGTTGACTAGATCGAACCTCGTGCACATGCTACTGGAATGGAGCTCTTAGATCTGTTTTAACAGCATAGAACGTAGTTCGTGAATAGATATGTGAATATATCTATAAAGAAATGAAAAACGCAAACAAGAACTAAGATGCGCTTTGACGGTGCTCATAGATGGCATTGGAGCTTGCTCGAACAACATGAACACAGGCTGATAGAACTGGAATGAAGCTGGAATGATTAACGAGCGCTTGATGGAGCTCATATTTGGAACCAGAGACACAATTGGTGGGGCTATTGATGAAGGCTGGCGGAGCTTGACGGTCGACGGAGCTAGAACGAACACATGAACGAAGAACCACAACAAACAAGTGAACAAACGATTGACGAAGATGGATGGTTGAATGAATGCTCGACTGCCAACACTTCACACGACGGTGGCGAATGGAGATGGGTGGTTGAACGAACGCTCGACGGTCAACCCTTCATACGAAGATGGCGAACGGAGATGGATGCTTGAAGAAAGTTCACGAAGGAATATAAATTGGAGATTGAAGAAGAAGAGGAACATTTGGATGGAAATGGTTTTGGAAAGTGAAAGTGTTTTGTGTATGTATATATATGTGTGTGTGTGTTTGTGTATGTATATAGTACCTTGAATATTCTATTAGAAAATTAGCGCATGTCCTTTAAAAGTATGTTCGGGTTGGCAAATATTATTCGACTCTATAAAAAGTTTATTAACGAGATATAGTTCAACTAGTATAAAATATGAATAATCAACCAATAGATCAAAGAATTAAAATCTTGTACCTCACGTATATTAAACTCTATTAAAAGTTTAAAGTGGAAATAAAACAAATGCTTTTTAGTATAATAACTGCAAAGATGGGAGATTGAACCTCTATTTCTAGAAAAGAAGGTTGGGCACAATTACTATTGAATAAAACTCACTTCGACAAAAACAAAACAAATATAGTATTATCTTTTATCCCTATTTATGTATAAGCTTGTTTTTGAGATAAATGTAAGAACATAAAAACATAATCCTATTTGATTTAAGACTTATTCACATTACATAAATAGTAACTAATAGCACATTTTTCATCTTGCATTTTACAATTTTCAAAAATTTAAAATTATTTATATACATCAACTTCAGCTTGGTTCAAATTCAACATTTTTTTTTTAGAAACATAAATTTTATTTATTATTTACCTTATTGTATCTTATATTTGTATGTTAATAAGGTTGGGTTGGTTTGATAATCATTATATTTTCTTTAATGTTTAATTTTTATTTTTTAAATAACCATCATGCTACTTTCATCTATAATTTTATTGTTTGAATACTTACTTTTTCAAAATATTTTTAAAAAATTTAAAAACAATAAAAGAAAAAGTAATTTTTGAAACTTCATTCTGTTTAATGAATGTGAATTATTTATCAGAAAAAAAAAAGAGAAAATAAGTATGATTTCAAAAACAAAAATAAAGCGCTTATTAACCAGACAATAAAACTTTGATTTTAAGTTTTTCCTTTGTCATCAATGAATTTGAACCAAACGAATGAAACTTTTTTGTCTTCCTTTTTTTTTTTAAATTAAAAAAAAAAATACGTTTTTACACACACGAAAATTTTCTCACTTATTTAATTTATGGGGCATATAGCCCACCAACTTAAATTGGTGTTAACTCAACTTCAATAGTAAACATTATTGAAGTTTGCATTCATCAAGTAACTCCAACTTTCCATATTTTTCTACTCTTTACATTTATCAAGAAACTTTATCTTTTCCCTCTATCTCTACTTTCACATTTATTAAGTAACTTTATCTTCCTCTCTTAATCTACATTCTACAATTATTGAAGAACTTCATCTTACAACTTTACACTTCAAACACAAATTTACTACAACATAGTAACTTCAGACTTAATAACTTTACTTAGTGGCCCAAACCGCCCTTCATGTGCTTCATCGTCAAAAAGGAAGATTGTGAAGCGTTTGACCTAAATTTATATTGGTATTCCTTCACTTTTCTTTTCATGAAATTAGGTTTTTACAAAAAGTAGTGAAATTAAACATTCAGTTTTCTTAAAACAACGTACGCTTTTTGTTAATTTGAGTCATTGTGCTAACAAATTAGGCTACCTATAAAAAAAATAATAATAAATAATAAAATAAAAATCATTTTATACCTATTAGCATTTGTTTCAAAAATTTAATTTTATTCTTCAAGGTTATAATATTACCTTAACATTTTATAAACGTTAAAATTACTCTTGAAGTAAAAATCTTTCAGATTGTCTGGTTGGCAGGCTTTTTACATGGGAATTGACATAAGTATCCAATTCTCATATTTGTTTCACAATTTCCATCCGTTTTTTCACATATAAAGGTTTTCTATTTCCTTCCAAAACTATGAGATTTCTCTTTTCCCCTCTCTATCTATTTTTCATTTTACATAAAATTTCACTTTGAATATAGTTAACTAATTAATTAATGAATATTAATTTAAAATATATGTATAAATATTTATTTTAATAAATCAATAATGTTATATTAAAATATTTACTTGACTTATTTTTATAATAAAAATTTATTAAATGAATGAAATTATTTTTTACATAAATTATTAATTTATTAACGAATAATATCTTGAATATATTTAATTAATAAACTAGGATTAATTAAATTTAGTTAGTATTAAACTTCATTTTCAATAATAGTAATTTATTACTTTATTTATTTTTAATAATCAAGTAATTTATGGAGATTAATTTTAATTTGATCATTCATTATGAATATACAATCATCACTGGTTATTTATAGAAGTTAATTATTTATTGTGATTATTTTTTATTACTCCGTTCATTATTAACCTATCATATTTACAAAATATTTTTTAGTATTCTTTATAAATATATCATATTTTATCTCATTTTCTTCACCTTTTATATAATATATTGTCCATTTAAATGTATTTTCTTATATTATTTAATTAAAAGTAAAATTACTAATGTTGAGCTTAATTAACAATAAAAATGATTAAGTGTTAGATTATAATTAGTATGACGTTCATTAAATGCATTAACCGGTTAATTTTAATTATAAATCATTAAAATATTTATAGTTATAATTAAAATATTGTATATTTATAGTTATAATTAAAATATTGTATATTTATAGTTATAATTAAAATATTGTATATTTATAGTTATAATTAAAATATTGTATATTTATAGTTATAATTATAATCTTCACATATTTATAATTAAAATTATTACTAGTTCATAATTAATTAATTTTTTTATTGATATATTGAATATTATTTATTCTTTAAATTATTAATCTATTACAATTATAATAAGATTTTCATGCTTAATTTTATAAATTAAACACAAACACAATTTTTGTCCACAAAATTCTGATAACATTTCCATACATAACCAAATATAGTCATTATTGATTCCCAACAATTTTATTCCCAAACATATAATTTCCAAGCATCCTTAATTCTTGGACATTGAGAATTAGACCAAATGTGATATATAGAATGCTAAGGCGATGACATAAAACAACATAGCAATAAATAAAACATTTTACTTATTTATAGTAGTAAGCAAAATTGAAATGGGTAGAATTATTAGACGTTAATGTGCAAAATCACATTTTACCTAATGTTCTCATAAATCCAATCTTATTGTTCTAATTTGGATGTCTTGTGTGAATATATACTTGAATCATCAATTGACGTATATGCAAATGTAACAACTATATTGAATGTGAATGCTAGGTACATATTTGGAAATCACTTTAAAATGGTTAAAACACCTACTATCGTTTATTAATCCTAAATTATAAATTTAATGCAATGAACCTAATCAATTATGTACAAATAAAACACGTTTTCCAGTTCTTTTCGAAGCACAATATTAGACTTATAAATACGCTCTATTCCACATGGTAATACCTTACAAGAGTTCTACATTACAACCTCTACTGTAGGGCACACAAACCAAAATTAATTTACCAAAAGCATTGAAAATGCATTGTGTACAATCGATTGTTCAAGAAGGAAATAACTTTTATAGTAGCTCCGACTACGCTTCAATGGATCAACAAAATTCCCCCGAACTATGAGTATGTGTATATCAGTTTCCCTGAAAATCCCAGCTGCCAAAAGGCAATGCCTTGGCCCTTGGCCCTTGGCTTGTCACCCCAGAATGATGCACAATCTCCAGTAATAGCTTTTACTTCTTTGACTGATTGAGGATTGCATCATTAGAAAGCCATGTACTAAAGAATGCACGACGATTCAACTCCGAATCAACAGATTCTCTAGCAATAGACCCGTCAATGACATGTCAAGAACTGATTGCCTCAGTTAAATGAACTCCTGAAGGGCGTTCTTCCGTGTCAGTAGATTCTCTAATGATGGAACCAAGCATTTTATGCCGCTTCATCTCCTGAGCTTTTCTTCTGTTGGATTCAAGGATGATGAGCAGAGCTGTGATATCAGCAGGGCTTACTCCGCCAACTCTACTTGCTTGACCGATAGTTTGGGGTCTCACCTGAAAGTATAGTAAGCTAATTGTATTTGAATAGGTAAATTTTGCAAAATTCTTAACAATTATTGTGCTGGGCTGGGATGGTTAATGAAAGTTGCAAAAATATATACTTAGGAGGGGCTGCTCTACAAATTACTACCAGTATACCGCAATTTTATCTTGAATTTGTGTGCCTTATGTATACTACTCAAGAGATTTTTTTGGGATAAATTTATATATAAATAAAAATCGAGGTTTCATTGAGAATAAATGAAAGAACACAGGGACATATAAAAATCCAACTCCACCTATAAGATAAGGCTCTAATCAAGTGAAACATGACCTAAGGAATAAAGACATCTAATACTAGCATTCCAATGAAGAGAATATTGGAAATAGAAACATTCAATAAAGATGACCACCCCGAGGATATTGAGTTGCAAATTGCTTAAAGACGAACCTTAGATAATTTTTCGCGGGCTTCAAGAGACAATGTTGTCATTGCATAGTAATCCAAGTCCTCAGGAAGTACTCTGTGTTGTTGATGAACCATCTACAAGCATATCAATAAGGTGGAAAAAAGTTCATACCCGGAAGAGAGAATTAATTGAAATAGAAGAGCATACAACAGTACAAAAGAACGGAGAAAAATGTGAGAGAACCTGCTGGAGTTGTGTTTGCTGCCGTAGAATGAAACCCTCATATTTGATATCAATCTCTACACAATCCTTTTCTGATTTGGTTAAGAGTGTATTCCCAAAACCATGCTTATCAAAAATGTTATATCCTATGTGGGGTTTCTTAAGAAGACTCTCCAATGTCGAACAGTCCTTCACAGGCTGACCAGACAGGAGAGAAACATCGGCAGCCAGCTCTCCTCCTACAATGAAAATAAGTCGGATCACATTTTGGATCCTTTTTATTGTGAAGGGATGAAATTACTAAAGAAAGTAGTAACCGACATGTTTTTGCTTCCTTTTTTCATTTTTGGTTGTACGTTGTTGAGGCCTTATGCTGTAATAAAGGAAAAGAAACAATTGACAAACCTGATATCCTAACAGTTTTCAATCTCTTCTTCTCATCTGATATTCTAGCCTGCTTCTCTTGGTATAGTTTCCAGCGCCTATCATCTATTAACCCAATTTCACGGCCCAGAGGTGTGAGACGGCTATCCGCATTGTCAGATCGAAGAAGTAGTCGATGTTCTGAGCGGCTACAAGGTAATTTATATTTTAAATCTATTTATTATTATTTTTATGGTTACTAAAAGGCATGAAACATAATTGATTATATGGCAAGTATAACATTCTGATTTATTGTTTGTACTTTGTAGATTTTCGAGGAATAGACAAGAACATATAATTTTGGCATGAGAGGCAAAAGGCAAAAAAATCATAATAATGATTTTTAAAATGTGGGACTTCTATTATTTCTTGACTGATATGAAAATATTCCTGCTTCTGGGTCCTGTTCCGTAGAAATTAGAATGATTGAACAAGAAAACATTACAACTTAAAACGATTAACTTCCGGAGTAAATATCTAAAATGAAGGCAATAAGATACACTAAATTTAAATATAAATATATACAAGGCACAATAACATAATTATCTTTTGTTACAATAAAAAAGACATCAATATAATTACAAACTAATTCACTTTTTATCCTGTCTAAGAGAACTTGGTTGCAAGAATGAGGCACTGGATAGCAAATGAAAGCTAAATCTTCATGTGTCCCAAGAGATCCATATAATTTTTATTTTTAATCAACCTGGATGTGGAAATAGATTGTACTTTTTGTTGGTAAACAGCAGTCTTATGAATCGTGAAAGATGATGTCTGAGAGCCTAGAGGATATTAAGCATTCAAAACTTGGTTTATTAATTCATTTTTGGTACTAAGAAAAAGATTAGTATTAGTTGTTTCTCTAGTCTACCACCAAAAAAGTGACGAGGATAAGGAAAATAAAGAAATGTACATCCACAAAATCATATATTGAGCATTTACCTTGTCAACATACGATAAGGCTCACGAAGGTCCTTGGTGACGAGGTCATCGATTAAGGTCCCAATGTAACTACTTTCCCTCTCAAGAACAATGAGGGGCTTGCCATCTGAAAATCTGGCACCATTGATACCAGATATAATTCCCTGCATAATTCAATAAACCAGGGTTAAATGATTGTATTAGATTAAATCGTTCAATCAGAATGGAGCAAAAAACATATTTATTCTACACCCGATAGAAATTAAAATATAATTCTTTCAGAGTTGGTATTGAATAACTTCAGGAGATTTTTTCTTTCTTTGGGGGGGGGGGGGGCAACAAATCAAACAAGGGACATTGGGATACTTGTGCAGCTGCTTCTTCATAGCCTGTGGTTCCATTTATTTGACCAGAGAAGAAAAGCCCATCAATTTTTTTGGTCATAAGAGATCTGCTACATTGATGAGCAGGCAAGAAATCATACTCTACTGCATATGCAGGTCTAAGCATCGAACAGTTCTCAAGGCCTGGTAAAGTTCTCAAAAGTGGCAACTGTAGTCGTTCTGGCAAACCAGTAGAGAATCCCTGCACAAAATGCTAGATCAAGGAACAAAACAAAACAAAACAATATGGGATGATATATGAAGAAAAGCAACTTCTACCAAAGAATAGAAAAACTCTCTAAGCCACTACCCTTAGCCTTATTAAAAGAACCCCAAAACGAGATAGACTGGTCAAGTTTGGAAGCATGAAATTTATTAACAAAAGTAGGAAGATGCAGTTTGTTGGTTGCGCGACACGGCACTATTTTTTTTCCGGGACATAGCACTATTTGGAAAGCTCGACTTCAGGAAACATGTATTAACATAACAGTTGGACAGGTTTCCACTTTCCATCTAATACAACAAATTTCTTTTTCAAAATTTGCATCGTATCTTTGTTGATTTCTTCCTCCAGAAAAGAAATTTATTTCATTCAGGTATTTATTAAGAATAAAATAAAATAAAAAAGAAGAAACAAAGAAAAAAAAAAAAGAAAAAGATGAATGACCCAAGTTGATGTTTTAGAGCACCTGCACATAGAGCTCAGGCACGTTACGGCCCTCTGGCTCAAGAAAAATCTGATGAGAGTCTTTGTCTTGAAACCTCACAATCTATAAGAGGAAAGATGAACAAATTAGATATGTTTTGGATCATAAGAAACAAATAAATTTACTAGAGGAGGTTTTGGCTAAGCAGTGAACAAAAAAAAAAAAAAAAGCTAAGGAAATATCAAATTACAGTCGCAAGGTACTGAAACTGTCTAAAAAAACGTTTTACCCCAACAGTGAAGTTTATTTCCGAATCAGACCTTAAGTTCAACTTGGAGAATGGTTCTATAGAACAGGGGTCTCATACAAACTAAACATTTAATGTAAATCGGTTTGCAAACTAACTAAACATTTCTTATTGACCCAATAATTTTGGCGTACTGCCACAGTTTATCACTATGCAAGATCAATTAGCCAAGCTACCTGAGGAAACAACAATTACCTTATACTACTAAGGCACTAACTTATAAAAGTAGGATCTGAAATGTGACAGTCTTGAACGTAACATAGAGTTGTGTCTACATTGACTTAATTTCAGGATGTTACTGATTGCTAGAAACTGGTTGAGTGATTAGTGTGTTAAAACCCCCATTATATTCACTTATAAAAGGAGGGACAAAAAGGGAAAATTACATCAAGAGTTAGTTAGAGAGATAGTGGAAGATGAAGATAGGCTGTCAAAGGGCAAATTTGTTGAGGAAGCCGTTGGAGGTGGGGACCACAAAGAGGTAAACAAATAGGAAGAGAAGAGGGAAAAAGAGGCAGAGAAGATTTTGGCTGAAAGGGGATTCGACCTTGAGGAGAGGAGACCAGCATCTCTCGAAATCCAGGCTGGGATGGTTTATTTTTCTTTCTAATTTTTCCTGAGTTTTCTGTTCATTTTTCTGTTCGGTATTTTCTTCTTCCTCTGTATTCCACTACTGGAATTTGACTATTGTCAAGGTTTATAAATAAAAGACTGGAGTGAATTGTTAAATCTCCCTTATTCTTGTTCTCTTAATCTTCTTGTTAATCGAAAGTAAGTTGTAGAAGAGCAGGGAAGACCGGGGGTTTAAAATTTGGTATCAGAGCCGCAACCCTAGGGACAACGTGCGCCATGGCACAAAAACAATTGGAAGAGAGGATCGAGACTACGGAGAAGGAGATGGCCGGGCTTAAAGATCTGTTGTTGGGCCTGTGCAAGAATTTAGAGAAACTTACTGAGGAGGTGCGAGAAAATAACACGGTTCGAAAGAAAGAAGAATCGATACTCACCGAGGGAAGCAACCTCAAATGGCCAACGAATCGAAATCATCGCATACGTCAGGAGGAGGCAGCTTGGACAGAGGTAAGTATAAATGATTGGAAATGCCTTTGTTTACAGGTGACAACCCGGAATCATGGGTTTATCGAGCGGAGCATTTTTTTGAAATATATGAGCTCTCTGATGCCAAGAAGGTGAAGGTCGCCATGATTAGTTTCGCCCCTGATGAAGTCGATTGGTTCCGGCGGAGCAACAACCGGAGAGCCATTACCACCTGGGATAAGCTAAAACGAAGATTGTTTGAGCACTATCGGAGGGTCGGAGAAGGAAGTTTATGCGCAAGATTACTTAAAATTCGTCAAGAAGGATCCTACCAAGAGTATGTGAAGAAGTTCGTCAACTACTCAGCGCCACTGTCGGACTTATCGGAGGAAGTATTGAGGGATGCGTTTCTGAATGGGTTGGAACCGGAGCTGCAAGCCGAAGTCGTCAGCCGGAATCCTAAAACGTTGGACGAATGTATGAAGGAAGCCCTGTTAGTAAACGATCGGAACATTGCGCTCAGGTTAGCTTTGAAAGAATTGGGCCAAAATGGGTTGAACTAGAAGTTGGGCTTGTGTGAAAAAAAGGAAATAAGTGATAAAAGTCCAGGGAAAATTGTGGATAACCCGCCCGTGAAACCGTTATTCTCCATTCTGCAAAACAAAATCCTACCAACAAGAAGGAGGCCCCAATGAAGAGACTTAGTGACATTGAATTCAGAGAACGTCTAGACAAAGGACTTTGTTTCTGTTGTAATGAAAAATATGCTCTGGACATCGCTGCAAATATAGGGAAAATAGGCAACTAATGTTGCTTATAGCTAATGAAGAAGAGGAAATGGAGGAAAAAGAGTGGGCTGAAGGAGAAGAACCAGTTGAAATGAAGAAGGTGAAGCGCAAGAAAAGGTGGAACTGTCATTGAACTCCTTACTCGGTTTCTCAACAAAGGGAACAATGAAACTCAAAGGCAAGATCAAGGGCAAGGAAGTAGTAATACTCACTGATTTGGGAGCTACTCACAATTTTATCCATCATGAAACAGTAAGGGAGCTTGAGATACCCTTGGAACAGCAGAAAAAGTTTGGGGTGGTGATAGGAAATGGAAGTGAAATTGAAGGGAAGGGAATTTGTAAGGGGGTTGAGCTCATACTTCCAAATTTGACAGTAAAGGCAGATTTCTTAGCTATGGAGTTAGGGAGGATGAATGTGATACTTGGAATGCCATGGTTATGTACTACCGAGTTCATGGGAATTCACTGGCCCTCATTGACAATGGCCTTTTGGTCAAATGGAGCGCCTGTCATGTTAAAGAGGGACCCCTCCCTCACTAAAGCCGAAGTTTCTTTTAAAATGTTGAGTAAGCAATGGAACGAAGAAGATATGGGTTTCTTAGTGGATTTCCAGCACCTTGAGATTGAAGATCTTGAAGGAACCGAGGAAGGAAGGAAAGAAGAAGTCCAACCGACATTACCTGTCATGATTCAGGAACTACTAGATCAAAATCAAGATATTTTCAGCTTACCTACTGCCCTCCCCCCTAAAAGGACAGTTGATCACCGAATAACCATCAAGGAAGGTACCAACCCAATCAATGTGCAACCCTATAAGTATGGACATGCGCAGAAGGAAGAGATAGAAAAATTGGTTCATGAAATGATGCAAGCTGGATTCATTCGACCTAGTAGGAGCCCTTACTCAAGTCCGGTGCTGCTAGTGAAGAAGAAGGATGGTGGATGGCGTTTTTGTGTAGACTATAGGAGGCTGAACCAAGCTACAATAGCTGAAAAATTCCCTATTCCGGTGATTGAGGAGTTACTTGATGAGTTGCACGGGGCTATTGTATTCTCCAAGCTTGATTTAAAGTCAGGTTATCACCAAATACGATGAGGGAGGAAGACATCGAGAAGACAACATTTAGAACCCACGAAGGGCACTATGAATTCTTAGTTATGTCTTTTGGGCTCACGAATGCGCTTGCCACTTTCCAATCCCTCGTGAACCAGGTTTTTAAACCTTTTCTGCGTCGATTTATTCTTGTGTTTTTTTATGATATTTTGGTTTATAGTCCAGATATTTCTACTCATGAAACTCACTTAGGGGTGGTGTTCAACATATTAAGAGAGAACCAACTTTTTGCTAACCAAAAGAAGTGCGTATTTTGCCGGGAGAGGATCCAATATTTGGGGCACTGGATTTCACATCAAGGGGTTGAAGCTAATGGGGAAAAGATCCAAGTTATGGTGAACTGGCCATGTCCCACAAATGTGACTGAATTGAGGGGTTTTTTGGGTTTAACCAGGTACTACCGTCGTTTTGTCAAAGGATGCAGCAGGGCAGCCCCATTAACACGATTACTCAAGAAAAATAGCTTCAAATGGAATGAGGCTACCACTCGAGCGTTTGAGGACCTGAAGCAACAGATGGTGGCATGCCTTGTTTTAGCATTGCCCGACTTCAACCAACCCTTCATCATAGAAACCGACGCATCAGGAACAGGGGTGGGGGCTGTGTTGACACAAGGAGACAAACCAATAGCTTTCTTTAGCCAAAAGCTCTCTCAACGTGCACAAAACAAGTCTATATATGAAAGAAAGTTAATGGCAGTCGTGTTGGTTGTCCAGAGGTGGCGACACTACTTGTTGGGAGGGAGATTCACTGTGATTTCAGACCAGAAAGCCTTAAAGTTTCTGGTGGAACAGCGAGAGGTGCAGCCACAATTTCAGCGTTGGTTAACCAAGCTTCTTGGATATGATTTCGAAATACTTTATCAGCCCGGATTGATGAACAAAGCAGCAGATGCCCTATCTAGAGTACAACTACCTTCTGAACTCATTAGCTTGTATTCATCGGCCGTGGTGGATGTGGATCTCATACTAAAAGAGGTGGGGGAAGATGAGGAGCTACAACAGATCATATCCTTGTTGAAAGACAATCCGGAGGGCAAACCTAACTACAAATGGGCAAATGGCAGGCTACTGTATAAGGGGAGGTTAGTAATTCCTAAACAATCGACCTTAATACCCTCTCCTTACTGCATACTTATCATGACTCCATACTTGGAGGGCATTCGGGTTCTTAAGGACCTACAAACGCATGAGTGGGGAGCTCTATTGGCCGGGAATGAAGAGTGATATCAAAAGATATGTGGCTGGTTGTGATATTTGTCAAAGGAATAAATTTGAATCTTTAACCCCTGCAGGGTTGCTACAACCTTTTACCTATTCCCGAGTTAACCTTAGAAGAATGGACCATGGATTTTGTTGAAGGGCTTCCGAAGGCAAGGGGTTTTGACTCCATCTTAGTAGTGGTTGATAGACTGAGCAAATATGGGCACTTTATTCCTCTAAAACATCCATTTTCAGCAAAGCAAGTGGCAGAAATCTTTATACAAGAGATTATCAAGCTCCACGGCATTCCCAAGACGATTACTACGGATAGGGAAAAGATCTTTTTGAGTAATTTCTGGAGAGAGGTCTTTGCAGCCTTGAGAACCAAATTAAGGAGAAGTATGACTTTCCATCCTCAAACCGATGGACAAACCGAGCGAGTAAATAGGTGTCTTGAGACCTACCTCAGGTGTTTTTGCAATGAACCGAATAGATGGAATAAATGGCTGGCGTGGGCAGAATATTGGTATAACACCACATTCCTTGCTTCAATAAGGACCACACCGTTCCAAGCCATCTATGGAAGGACCCCCCACCGTTAATCCATTATGGAGAAACAAAGTCGAGCAATGATAGTGTTGACAACCTATTAAAGGAGAGGGATTTGCCATTGAATGCACTCAAAGAAAACTTGGAAATTGCACAAAATAGAATGAAGAAGCAAGCCGGCCAGCAGAGAAGAGAGTTGACATTTGAGGTAGAGGACGAAGTTTTCCTCAAATTAAGACCCTATAGACAGCGATCACTAGCAAAAAGAAAAAGTGAGAAATTATCCCCAAGATCCTATGGTCCATATCAAGTTACTGAAAAGATAGAAGTGGCATATCGATTGAATCTACCACCGAAAGCGGCTATACACGATGTATTTCATGTATCACAACTTAAGAAGAAACTAGATAAGTCGCAGTATATACAGCCATTACCCCCTATGTTAACTGAAGATTTTGAGTTACAAGTTGCCCCTGAAATGGTGTTGGGAAGTAAGGTGGAATGGAAAGTTGAACACACAAGAATGGCTTATTAAATGGAAGGGCCTTCCGGATAGTGAGACCACGTGGGAGTCGGTAGTGAACATCAGGCAATAATTTCCCTCCTTCCACCTTGAGGACAAGGTGCATTTTGAGAGGAGCGGTAATGTTAAACCCCCCATTATATTCACTTATAAAAGGAGGGACAAAAAGGGAAAATTACATCAAGAGTTAGTTAGAGAGATAGTGGAAGATGAAGATAGGCTGGCAAAGGGCAAATTTGTTGAGGAAGCCGTTGGAGGTGGGGACCACAAAGAGGTAAACAAATAGGAAGAGAAGAGGGAAAAAGAGGCAGAGAAGATTTTGGCTGAAAGGGGATTCGACCTTGAGGAGAGGAGACCAACATCTCTCGAAATCCAGGCTGGGATGGTTTATTTTTCTTTCTAATTTTTCCTGAGTTTGCTATTCATTTTTCTGTCCGGTATTTTCTTCTTCCTCTGTATTCCACTGCTGGAATTTGACTACTGTCAAGATTTATAAATAAAAGGCTGGAGTAAATTGTTCAATCTCCCTTATTCTTGTTCTCTTAATCTTCTTGTTAATCGAAAGTAAGTTGTAGAAGAGCAGGGAATACCGGGGGTTTAACATAGTGATACTTCCAGATGCCATAAAATCAAGAAAAATTATAACTAATCTTTATTCGTTCTGAAAGCTTATGGGTACTAATGATAGGGTTGCCCTATGGAGCTATTTGGTGACTAAAGGCGTTAAACCCACAAACTAAAATAGGAAGTGGATATTTACAAGAAAATGGAAAAACATTTAGAAAAACTAAACAAACAAAAGGGAAAACATTAAAAGGGATCAAGTTTTTCACTTAGTCAAGATAGATTTGCTACAAGCGATATGCTTATTTACAGATAGTTGAAAGGAGTGAAAAGTACCAGCCACATTCCACATTCTTCTAAAAATCATTTCCTTCAAATTTGGTGTAAACCAAAGACTGATTTTTATTGGAAATGAAAAGACTCCCTCCAAGAGGGGAGGTGATATCTATTTATAGGAAAATTTTATTACAAGCAGTTATCAAAACCACTAACAATCTGTCCAACTAATTATTAACAAGCTGTCTAACTAAACTTTAAAACACAAATTGTAAACAACTAACAATTATCAGCTTTATAAAACTAGTTGTACATCATATTCCACCCCCTAGGACTGGACTCGTCCTCGAGGACTTCTAATCTGCCAAGCGGAAGTCATCCGGAGTGAAGTATGGCTTCAGGTCTACGATGTTGAAGACTGGGTTTATGTGTAAGTCATTTGGTAGTTCTATTCTATAAGCATTTGACCCATATTTCTCTAGTACTTTGAATGGTCCCAATTGTCTGTCTTTCAACTTGTTGTAGGTTCCCGTAGGAAACCTTGTCTTTCGAAGATGAATCATTACTAGATCTCCTATTTGGAATTCAACTTCTCTTCGTGACTTGTCTCTTGCTTGTTTATATGATGAAGTACTTTTTTTGTAAGTGATCATGTACTTCTTTATGTAATTTCTCTATTCTTTCGGCATATTTTCAGCTTCAATGCTGACATTCACACAGTAGGTAGATTTGCAAGATCAAATGTTAATCAAGGGGTTGAAGTATATACTATCTCGAATGGACATTTTCCCGTTGATCTATTCTTCATATTGTTGAAAGCGAATTCAGCTTGTGCAAGGGCCATATCCCACTGTTTTGGTCTTAAACCACTCAAGCATCAGATTAAATTTCCCAAAGTTCTATTAGTGACCTCTGTTTGGCCGTCGGTTTGAGGATGAGACGTGGTACTAAATTTTATAGTAGTGTCGAACTTCTTCCATAAGGTATACCAAAAATGGCTAAGGAATTTCACATCTCTGTCAGAAACAATTGATTTGGAAACTCCATGAAGTCGGACTACCTCTCGGAAGAAGATGTTGGCTATATATACTGCATCATTCGTCTTCTTACAAGCAAGGAAGTAGGCCATTTTACCAAAACGGTCTCCTATGACCATAACGACACCAAATCCTCTTTGTGTTTTGGGTAACCCGAGCACAAAGTCAATGGATAAGTCTTCCCAAATAGTTGTAGGTATAGGCAGTGGAGTATATAGGCCAGCGTTTGAGCTAGTTCCTTTAGCTCTTTGGCAAATAGGACATCTTCTCACAAAATTATTTGTATCCTTTTGCATTTGTGGCCAATAGTATCAAGTTGATACTGTTTCAAATGTTTTATCTTGGTCGAAGTGTCCAGGCAAGCCTCCAGCATGAGCTTCCTTTAGAAGGCCTTCTCGAAAGAAGTATGAGGGATACATAGTTACTCTCCTTTAAATAGGAATTCATCCATAATGTGAAAGTCTTCAGTGTGTAAAAAGTTAGTACATTTGTACCAAATTTCTGAAAAATCTTCATCTTCTTCATATAATTCCGTGTGGAAAAAGGCAGTCACTTTTGTGGAAAAAATGGTGAGTAATTGGCCTCTTCGACTTAGGGCATCAGCAACTTTGTTATCTTTGCCCACTTGATGTTTGATCACGAAGTCAAACCTTTGTATGAATGATATCCATCGTACATGCATTCTACTTATGTTCTTTTGAGTTTGCAAGTATTTAAGTGAGAAATGATCGGTTAAAAGAAGAAATTCTTTGGAGAGTAAATAATGCTCCCACTGTTAAGTGCTCTAACAAGAGCATATAATTCCTGCTCATATGTGCTCCAATTCTGCCTTGATTGACTGAGTTTCTCACTAAAATACTCAATAGGATGTTCTCGTTGTGATAGAACTCCTCCAATTCCCAATGCACATGTCAACAGCCACTTCGAAAGGAATTTAGAAGTCTGGAAGTTTAAGAACAGGGCTGGAACTCAGTTTCTGTTTAATATTTTCAAAGCTGGTTTGCTGTTTTTCTCCCCAAACAAAGCTGTCTTTTTTCAATCAGTTATAGGGGCTGCGTGAGAGCTAAAATTCTGGATGAATTTCCTATAAAAGGATGCCAAGCCGAGGAAAGCTTGTACTTCTCTGACATAGGAGGGGATGGGCCACTGAACAATAGCTTCAACGTTCCCTGGATTCATATTTTTGGCTTTGGCCAATTAGAAAACCAAGGAAAGAGATTTCTTTTACAAGGAAAAGGCACTTTTTATGATTGATGAATAATTCCCCTTCTAATAAAGCTTGGAACAAGCTTCGAAGGTGTTGTAAGTGGTCCTCTAAACTTTTGTTGTACACTAAAATGTCATCAAAATAGACCACAATAAATTTGTTTAACAGGGGTTGTAATACTTGGTTCATGAGTCTCATAAACATACTCGGCATATTTGATAGTCCGAACGGCATGAGAAGCCATTCAAACAACCCTTCCTTGGTCTTGAAGGCAGTTTTCCACTCATCTCCCGACCTAATTCGAATTCTGATGGTAACCACTCCTCAAGTCTACCTTGGAAAAGATCAATGCTCCTCCAAATTGATCGAGCAAATCACTAATTCGCGATATGGGAAAGCGATATTTCGCAGTGATCCGACTGATGGCTCTACTATCAACACACATCCTCCAACTACCATCCTTCTTAGGAGTTAAAAGGGCTGGTACTGCACATGGGCTTAAGCTCGGCCGGATGTGACCCTTTTTGAGTAATTCTTCTATTTGTTGGCAATATATCATATTCTTTAGGGCTCATTTAGTAATGAGGTAAATGTTGAAGAGTAGCTCCCGGATCAATTTGGTGCTGAATGTTTCGCATGGGAGGCAGTCCCTTGGGTTCGTTCATTAGCTGAGGGAATTCAGCAAATAGTTCTTGCACTTCTCTTGGAACTTCTTCAGTTTGTGCATTTATGGACTTTTCAACAACAACAAGTCCTAGGATATCAATCTCCCTTTCTTTCAAGAATGTTTTGCCACTTATAGTGGTAAATAAATGCTTGCTGCCCCCTTTCTTTTCTTTCACTCCATCTTCAAGTTTCTTGTTCAAAGGGAGTAATACCACCTTTTTATCCATCCACTGGAATTCGTATGTGTTTTCTCTCCCCTTGTACAAGGCTCGGGTGTCATATTGCCACGGCCTCCCTAGGAGCATATGACAAACATCCATCTCCATTACAGCGCAACCTATTTGATCTTTATATCCACTCTCAATTGAAAGTAGAATAGTGCAAATTTCAGCTACTTGGGTTTCACCTCCTTTCTTTACCCACCCAATCTTGTAAGGACTAGGATGAGCCTCCACCTTGAGGTTTATAGCAGCCACTAGCTTTTTCGAAACAAAATTTTTGGTACTCCCACTATCAATAATCATGTTGCACACCTTCCCATTGATAGTGCATCTAGTTTTGAAAAGACAATGTCTTTGTTGATTGGTGTCTCCTTTTGGGGTGATTAAGACCCTTTGTAGAACACAAGAAATCCTATCTCCTTCGTCCAGTTCAATGAATTCTGCTTCTTCACTGTTTTCACTACCCTCGAACACATTTTGTTTTTCATCTTCTAAGTAGGCAACAGTCTTGCACTGGGGACATGAATTGGAAAGGTGGCCAACTTGGCCACAACGAAAGCACTTGCCCAAGGAAGGCCGGTTATAAGGATTCTGCTTCTTCCCCCTATTTACAGCTTCTATGTTTTGTTCCTCGACCCCTTCTTGGGCCTCTTTATCCTTCCCTTTAGCTAAGGAAGGTGGGTTTGACTGGTTTACTGCCTTATTCACAGCAGTGGGCTTCTTACTCATGGATGCTTCCCAAGGTGTCTTTCTTGATAAGTTCTTGGACCGAATTTCATTCATTTCCTTCACAGTTTCAGCAAAAGAAATGGCTTTGGATAAAAGATGAAAAGGTTGTAATTTTACCTTTTCTTTGATGTCTATGCGAAGGCCACCAACAAACCTTGCAATGAGATGTTACTCGTTCTCCATCAAAGTAGTCCTAGCTCCCAACCGATGGAATTCCTCAATGTATTCAGCGACTGACCGAGGGCCTTGTCTGCAATTTTGGTATTGGTTGTAAAGAGCTTGTTCATAGTCATGAGGGAGAAAGTGTTCTTTCATCAACCGCTTCATCTTTTCCCACGATCGAATGGGTCTCTTGCCCAATTTTTGCCGATTAACCTCCAATTGATCCCACCATGCTGATGTGCCAGCCTTCAATTTCAATGCCACAAGTTGGACCTCCTTATTTTTGGGTGTATTCATGTATGCAAAGAAGTGTTCCGTGTTCTTCAACCAATCCAAGAAAGTCTCTATGTCTCGCCTTCCATTATAAGTTGGTAAATCAATTTTCATCTTATAATTGTGAGGGTCTCCTCTAACATCATATCTAACTCCTCTTCCCCTTCTTGGAAGAAGAAACTCATCTTCTTGATCATCTTCACTTGACAAGCCTGAATCTTAATATTCTTGGTATCTTTCTTGAACAAAATATTGCCTTCTTGGATTTTCTAGCTGCTGTTTTTGGACTCTAGGAGGTCTTTCTTGAAGATTTTCCATGAATCTTGGTCTCTCGTGCCATGCCTTCCCCTTCTTGCACCATGCCGGTTGAAGGCTAGACCTTCTTCATCATCTCAAGGTGGTGCTTCGACAAAATCTACCCTCCTTGAAAGTGCCACTATCGATTCTTGAATAGCAGTCAATGTTTCTTGAATTCCCTCCAATAAATCTTCGACGGACAGCAAGCATGACGTCGTGGTTCTTGGAGAGAGGACGGCTGTATCCTCCGCCTCTTGTTCTGGCTGCAGGTTGTCTCCTTCTCTTGGGTGGAGGACTCTTCTTCCCACCATTTCCCCGGAATCTTGGAGCCGCTCTGATGCCAATTTGGTGTAAACCAAAGACTGATTTTTATTGGAAATGAAAACTCTCCCTCCAAGGGGGGAGGTGATATCTATTTATAGGAAAAGTTTATTACAAGCAGTTATCAAAACGACTAACAATCTGCCCAACTAATTATTAACAAGCTGTCTAACTAAACTTTAAAACAGAAATTGTAAACAACTAACAATTATCAGCTTTATAAAACTAGGTGTACATCAAAATTATTCTAATTACACTTAACTGAAGACTAGGCTTTAACCACAAATTTTAGATGTTAAAAGGGTTGAATCTGTACCTTATCTTCAATGGATGGGCAATATCTAGGCCCTTTCGCTTCCACCCAGCCTCCGTAAGTGGGAGTTTCATGCAGGTTCTCCTTGATAAGTTCGTGTGTACTTTTCGTAGTGCGAGTCAGATAACAGCACATTTGCTCTCTCTCTATGTGAAAATCAGGATCAAAACTAAACCAATTGACCTGTTTATAACCACCTCAAGCTTAGGAGACAACCATTTAGATTGCAAAATCATAGCAAAAGAAATGCAGATATTGACTCATTTTAACAGCCCTGAATTTGATAGGAGCTAGTTCTATATTAAATGGAAAATGGCAACAGATTCAAACAACAGGGTACACACCCAGGCCAAAAAAAAATGTTGGGATGATGATGATCTGATACACAATGCAGTAAAACAGGTTGACAACTTGATCCGTAATGAGAACAATGGGAATCATGTTATGAGGATGCAGGTGATACTTCAAATATATTGAACATACGTATGAGATCAAATGCAAGGACCTCGTCATCACCATGTTGAGGTTCCAGTGCAGAAAAGTCAACAGTTCGACAGTCCACTCGGGCCGGGGTTCCTGTTTTCAACCGATCAATTTCAAATCCAAGACGTTGTAAGTTTTCAGTGAGTCCATGTGAAGCTGATTCACCAGCTCTTCCTGCAGGCATGGAAGTTCTACCCACCCATATTTTGCCACTCATGAATGTTCCTGTAGTGAGAATAACAGCGGATGCATAGAAATTCATTCCAAAGAAGGTGCAAACACCTTCCACGTTGTCATTCTTTCCTACTAAAATATCTGTCACCATTGCCTCTCTAATAGAAAGATTCGGAGTGCTGAAAGGAAATTATTACACTAGTTAGTAAGAATTAGAGACTACGAGAGAATCTCTACTTCTCCCCCTATATTTTATATTAAAATTTTTGTCTGTGTCCAGGTCATATCGGAAATAAGAAAAAGGAAGAACAAAAAACAAAAAACAAACGAATAAAGCTATACTCAGATACATGTGATCCTCCCAACACTACAACCATCCTACACTATTGAAAAATGGTCATGTTCAATAAACAATGTTGATTTGTTCTCTACTTTTTCATTTTTTTTCCCTCCAAAATTTACGATAGTCACTTAAAAGATAAGAAAGTTGCAAGAGAGAAGAATATATTAAGGGAGGAAAACTCAAGATACTTGCCTTTCCACAATACTTTTCATTTGAAGTGCATACTCCCTTTTATCAGTTTGAGCACGCAATGCCCGTACTGCAGGGCCTCTAGAGACGTTGAGTACACGCTTCTGTAGATAACATCTGAGAAGATGAAGATTGACATGAGTACAATTCTGATAACATTTGAATAAGATCAAAATCAACACAAAACGAAACAAAAAAGGAATAAAAAAACGAGAAATACAATGACACATGAGACATAAGCTATGAGGCATGACTCTAGTGAGTAGTGTGTCTTGGTAAGTATGCAAGAGACTATAAAGAAAGGGATGAGAGATTTCACAAAACTAAGAATGTATGAGTGTCAAGGGTGGGAATGAAATCGAACTATAAAATATAATTTAATACAACCACTGAGCAGGGAATTTTCCAACACCATTTATGAGATAACATTTCAATTACTCCCATAGAGATTTTCAGTAGAAGCTCATACAGAAGGGCCAGTCAAAAACCATAAATTTACTATTTTAGGTGAAGTGAGCCCATGCTTTGGGAAGGACGGTGGTCCTCCTATCCGTGCAACTCGCAAGTATTTATCTTCTTTCAAAAGAAAGATTTCCTTTAATGATTCTGTCCAAGTTCTATCAACAATTGATTTAACCAAGCAAAGAACTGTTTCAAACTATCGATAAATATGGATGATATCAGAACCAACTCATCATATTAGTAATCATTCCAAACATCGTGACAATGAACGATGCCGCACTCCCTGAGAATATGTGAAAATAGCATGCAAGGAAATATGGGAGGTTACAATAGCATTACCTGTCGGCGACCTTGCCAATTTCACCACCGAGTGCATCTACTTCGTGCACGAGTTGAGATTTTGCAGGCCCACCTACTGCTGGATTGCAAGGCTGAAATCAAACTTTAAGATTAAAAAAGTTTTCGTGCCATCTCTTTTGGTCCTTAAAATCTAAATATTTTGGTAATTGTACTCGTTACAATTTTGTTAACCAGTTGGAGATCTTTTTTCTGTACCTCCACATTCTCTCTTGTAATGTAATCTTGTTTCTTATGAAACCAGGAAAAGATCAATAACTTTCTTGTGACCTTAACCTAGCCATGAGATGTATTAGACATTTATTTAATTAAACAATTTCAAACCACAACGTATTTACTCCTTAAGTTTGAGTAAAAGCAATTTTATCGAGTCGGCACCCACTAGCTAAAGTCCCCAAATTTTTTGGTTGCTCCCTATATATATATATCACCAATTAGCTCAATGTTGGTGCACATAGAAGTGAGGGTGTCAAATCAACACAATTGACATCGCATTAACACTGAAAATGTCAATATAAAAGCTTGAATCCCAACCTGCCAAGCAATTCGATCGATATTGAGTGTCAGAAGAAGAGTTTTAGCCCCTAAACGAGCAGATGCAAGTGCAGCTTCACAACCCGCATGTCCTCCTCCTATAACTATAACATCATATCTTTCGTCGACGGCCCCAACACTATTTCTCCAATCTGCGTAACATCAAATGGCAAAGTTCAGTATCGGCAAAAATGTTTGTTCAAATTACCAACAGATTGACAATCCCCACTCAATTATTCGACAATACAACAGAAAGTATCCCATTTTCCGTTTGTTTAAAGAATTAACAATGACCCTCATCCCAATTCCGCCAGACAAGGGCAAAAACGAATGGATAGAATGCACCAAACCTTGAGAACTTGAACTGGCAGCAACGAACGACCTCCTAAGTATGCAATCGCGGCCGAGTATGAGTGAGCGGCGAGGTGGCAGTTTTCGGCGAAATACAAGGTTATGAAAAGAAACGGAAGGATTAAATGAATGAGGGAATGGAAAATGACGGGCGAGGCGAGGGAGATGAAACGTAAGCAACCCTGAAGCTGCCATAAGTTAATTGCAAATGTCAATGGTTAGCAGTACGTGGATATGAGCAGAGTGGGTCGGGTTCTAAGGAAAAACAACTGGGGGTAGGAAGATGATGACTTTGTGGTTCATCGACGCCCTCCCCTCTCATGAATAGAGTTGCAGCAAATCCCACTCTTAGGATAATTTCACAAAATATCCAAAAATCAAAAACTTTTCCACCAATGATATTTTCATAAAAACCTTTCTAACGCTGTCTTTTTGCTCGTGCAAAATTACAAATTCACTCTCAATTTTAAAAAACCTTCGTACCAAAGTCTTCCATCTCTTCCTTCAACCATTTATCAAGCATTTATTCAATATGTATTCCATACAATACCAACATTCCACCAATGTATTTGTTCCTAACTAATATTCTATCAATATCATTGAATAACATAATGGAAGGTCACTCTTAGTATTCTGATAGACCTCCCATATTTAGGAGGTATGAAAGAAGGGCCAGTAAGAAGAGTGGGGAGAAGGGCACAAATGTAGATGGGGGAGAGAATAAAATTAGTTAGAGTGAGGACCACCAAATCTATAACAAATTCGATTAGTAGAAAAGGAATTCTGTTAGTAGAGAGAGATGAATATTTGCTATAAACATAGGAGGTATAACTGAGACTCTATCAATCTAGTATCAGAGCAGTCCGATTTGTGGGGAAAGGGTATGGTGAAGAAGATGGAGGTAAGACTATCAGTTGTGGAGGAACAACTCACCTTACTTCAAGTTAGAATGGAAAACAAAATGGATCAAAGGTTTGGAGAGATGCAGCAGATCACTGAGAGCATGATGACTGCAAAAATCGAAGCATTGGGAGAGTCGATGGAGCAGGAGATGATCCAAGCACTGGAGGTATGGTCGAAAAAATCAGAAATAGCCAAGGAGAGGGAATCGGGGTCATCAGAAAGGACAGTGACTAACAGGGGAAAGCAACCAACGAGAGAGGAAAGCGGCAAAAGAAGGGAAGTGTCGTTGTTCGATATGCGACTGAGAAAGCTGGAAATACCAATATTCAAAGGAGAACCAGGTGAGGATCCGATGGGATGGTTTCACAGAGTTGAAAGGTATTTTGTTGTGAACAGGTTATCAGAGAAGGACAAAATCGAGGTTGCGATCTTGTGTTTGGAAGGGGAGGCTTTAGAATGGCATCAATGGGAGGAAGAGAGGACGCCGATGGACACCTGGGCCAAATTTAAAGAACAACTCCTATTGTGATTCCTACCAGTCAAAGAGGAAGATCGGAGAGCACAGTTTCTTACCTTGAAGCAGGACGGCAGTGTGCGAGCATACTGGTGGCGATTCGAGCAACTTTCAGGGCCGTTGAAAGACCTATCAGATGAAACGTTAGAAAGCAAATTCGTTAGTGGGCTGAAAGAAGATATTCAAATCGAAATGAGAATGTTCAAAGTAAGTGGGCTGAAGGAGAAAATGAGGATGGCCCAAATAATAGAAGATACGGAGGAGGCTCGAAGAAAAAAAAGGGGCAACCCGAATCTAGCAAAATCAACAGGCGCGTCTTCAAACTCGGGGCCCAACTTGGCCACGGGTCAACCCAGCTCCAATTCAAGTCAGAACATGCAATCGACTGCCCGAACAATCTCTCTCAACCCGACCCGCACATCAGGTACATCTTCAAACTTTGTTACTTTAAAAAACATCAACGAAAAACCATTCACTGCCGGAGCTTTCAAGCGGCTGTCCGACAGTGAGATGTAAAACCGGAGGGATAAAGGACTCTGCTATTGTTGTGAGGAGAAGTATACACCAAGGCACCGATGTAAAAAGAAGGAGCTGAGTATTCTGCTATACCACGATGAGGAGAAAGAAGCTGAGACTAAGGAAACAGAGGACGAACCAGGGGAGGCCGAGATGCCCATGACAACTACATTAGAATCCATGGTAGTGGAGGCTAGCAAGCAAGAGGCAGCAGAGCTGTCCCTAAATTCTCTGGCAGGGATCGATTTGCCCCGAACGATTAAAGTCAGGGGAGCTATAGGGGATAGGGGCGTGATTGTTCTCATTGACAGTGGTGCCTCACACAACTTCATCGACAACGAACTAGTATCGACCCTAAAACTGCCATAGACGCCAATGACAAGTTATGGGATAATGCTGGGAACGGGGACATCAGTGAGGACGACGGGTATTTGCAAAAGGGTAATTCTTAATCTCCCTAACTTAACTATTATCAATGACTTCTTTCCCTTACCCCTGGGCAGTGTTGATGTGGTCTTTGGAGTGCAATGGCTGATGACTTTGGGACGAGCCGAATGCGATTGGGGAACATCAGAGATGGAATTTCAGGTAGGTGACTGGTGAATACACTTGTAAGGAGACCGCAGTCTGATGAAAGCTCAAATCTCATTAAAGTCGATGATGAAATTGGTAAAAGGGGGGGCCAGGGCATCCTTCTCGAGCTAAATTTGCTCATAACCTCTGAGAAAGATGGAGAGGCACGATCAACAGTAGAGTTACAACCAAAAATACAAGAGATTCTAGAGAAATACCAAGCCGTTTTCAGATCAATGGAGGGGTTACCTCCAATACGACATCATGAACATCACATTGAACTCAAGCCAGGGGCAGGACCAGTGAGTGTTAGGCCATATAGATACCCACAATTCTAGAAGGACGAGATTGAGAAGCTGGTTGAAAAGATGCTCACTGCCGGGATCATTCAACCCAGTGTAAACCCTTTCTCAAGCCCGGTGTTATTAGTAAAGAAAAAGGACGGTAGCTGGCGGTTTTGTGTCGACTATAGGGCGTTAAATCAAGTCATTGTGCCAGACAACTTCCCCATTTCGATGGTTAAAGAACTCCTTGATGAATTGGCCGATGCACGAGTATTCTCAAAGATTGACTTAAAGTCAGGATACCATCAAATCCAAGTGGCCCCCTCAGACATACACAAGACTGCATTTCGCACTCATGAAGGCCATTATGAGTTTTTAGTCGTGCCATTCGGATTGAGAAATGCCCCATCTACATTCCAATCGGTAATGAATGATCTCTTGCACCCATACTTAAGAAAATTTATGTTAGTGTTTTTCAATGATATCTTAATCTACAGCTCTTCTTTATGTGATCATGTGCATCATCTATCTGTGGTGTTGCAAGCATTGAAGGATAACCAATTTATGGCCAATCTTAAAAAGTGTACATTTGGGAAAAAGCAAATAGATTATTTGGGGCATATCATATCAGAGCAAGGAGTGGCGGCAGACCCTTCAAAAGTGGAAGCTATACTCCAATGGCCGACACCAACAACAGTCAAGTAACTCAGGGGATTCCTTGGGTTAACGAGTTACTACCGCAAGTTTGTATCTCATTATGGTTCGCTGGCTTTCCCTCAAACACAGCAACTAAAGAAGGATAAACTACAGTGGAACAAGGATACTCATGAGGCCTTCGAGATCTTGAAGCAACGGATGGCCCAACTACCTACCCTCAAGCTCCCTGATTTCAATCAAACATTCATAATCGAAATAGATGCCTCCGGGGTAGGAGTTGGAGCAGTACTAATGCAAGAAAGAAGAACAGTGGCATACTTCAGTAAGGCCCTCCCGCCCACGCATCGACTCAAGGCTGCTTACGAACGAAAATTGATTGCTATAGTTATGGCTATACAGAAATGGCACCTCTATCTATTAGGAAGAAGGTTCATTGTGCAAACAGATCAGAAAAGTCTCAAATTCTTATTAGAACAACATATTATAGCAGGGGAATACCAAAAATGGGTGGCTAAATTAATAGGATATGAGTTCGAGATAAAGTATGAGAAAGGGATGGAAAATTCGGCCACAAATGCATTGTCTAGACTGCCTACCACGATGGAAATGACCATGATCAGTGTACTGCACACCCTTAATCAGGAAGTGTTCACGAGTGAAATTGAGCAAGATCCGGAACTAAGAGCAATTAGGGATAACATCCGAGGGGGACAACCACACCCCCAAGGATATACACTTCAGGGAAAGCTCCTATTATATAAGCAGCGTATTGTACTTCCATCTCAGTCACCTACCATCTCATTACTCCTACAAGAATTCCACAACAATCCAATTGGGGGGCACAATGGGGTAGTGAAAATGTACCGACAGTTAAAGAAGGAGTTCTTCTGGACAAGGATGAAGGTAAGGGTAAAGGCGTTTGTAGGGGATTGCTCTATCTGCCAACAAGCCAAGTACTTGGCCTTAGCCCCTACTGGACTACTCCAACCTCTGCCAATACCCGAGCTCACTTGGCAAGATATCAGTATGGACTTTGTAGAGGGACTGCCGAAATCCGAGGGATACAACTCAATCTTGGTGGTGGTTGCTATCCAAATATGCACACTTCATCGCTCTTTACCACCCCTACACCGCAGAAACCGTGGTCATTTTGACGAAGGAAGTTGTACGACTACGTAGAGTACCAAAAAGCATCATATCTAACAGAGATAAAGTGTTTACTAGCCTATTTTAGGAAGAATTGTTTAAACTGATGGGAACACAACTCAAGAGGAGCTCATCCTATCATCCACAAACGGATGGATAAACCGAAGTGGCCAACCGAGGCTTAGAGTCATATCTCCGCTGCTTTACCATGGAAACTCCTTCGCAATGGCACAAGTGGCTAGCATGGGCTGAATATAATTACAACACATCTTATCACATAGCCATCAAGTGTACACCTTACAAGGTATTGTATGGCAGACCAGTACCTACACTCATCCATTACACACAGGGGAATGCCACAGTAGGAGAAGTCGACGTCCTACTTAAAAACATAGATGAAATGCTCAAACAGTTGAAAAAAACATTGGAAGCAACACAACAGAGAATGAAGGCCCTAACAGATTCAAAATGAAGAGAAGTGAACTTTGAAGTCTCGGATTGGGTATACATCAAGCTCAAACCATACCGCCGAGGATCACTATTGGTGCACAAGCACCCAAAACTAGCACCACGCTACATTGGACCTTTTCAGATAACCCAAAAGGTCGGACCAGTGGCATACAAGCTTGATCTACCTCAAAATGTCACCATACATCCAGTAATACACATTTCACAATTAAAGAAGGCCGAGGGGACCATACTACCACGATTCTCTTCACCAAAGCTGGGACCATTTGGAAAACAACTAAAACCATTGTTCGTCTTGGGAGTTAGGAAGATTGGTTCAACGATATCATCACCTAATGATTTTGAAGTACTCATACAGTGGGAAGATTTGCCAGTGGAAGATGTAACATGGGAAGGAGGAGCACAAATAGCTGAACAATTCCCTGACTTTCACCTTGAGGACAAGGTGGTGCTTTGAGGGGAGGGTAATGATAGACCTCCCATATTTAGAAGGTATGAAAGAAGGGCTAATAAGAAGAGTGGGGAGAAGGGCACAAATGTATATGAGGGAGAGAATTAAATTAGTTAGAGTGGGGACCACCAAATCTATAACAAATTCAGTTAGTAGAGGGGGAATGTTATTAGTAGAGAGAGATGAATATTTGTTATAAACATAGGAGGGTATGTCACACCCCGCCCCAGACCATCCTCTTAGCCTAGGAAAAGGCGTGACTGTAGCAGTTATCAACCCTTTGGTTGACACTTACTGCCTAATAACTCTTGCGGAAATAACTCTGATACCAATGAACAAATTCAACAACCAACTGATTAATTCAAGGAGGAAAACAACAACAGATTAAGTAGGTCCATTCTATTACAACAATATAATGTTTATACAACTCCAAGACTTATCAACAAAGTTACAACAACAACTGTAAAACCCTCCGGAATGTAACTGTGGCTTATGGCAGACCTTGACCTTAGCAGCACCTTGGAACTTCGCACCTTTCGCTACCTGGGAAGAAAAACATGAAATAACAGAGTGAGCTTTTACAAAGCTCAGTGAGTGGTAGGCAACTTCTAGAGTTTATTTCAACTCATAAATAACAAGCATATCACGAATACGAGGGTACATTCAAACCTCAACTTTTATCTACGCGCACGGTAGATAGCTAAACTAATAACTAACTAGAATGAGCTTACTGTCTATCTACACACACGGTAGATAGATAACTGTTACTAGCTACAACGCTTACTCTGCATGTTTCCTCGGTCTCCTATGTACACATAGCTCCCCGCTCATGGGCTCAGAAGTTAGGCCCGTTGGCCATTTGACCATCCCATACGAGGATCCTCCCACAAGCTCAGGAACTAGACTTCTCGTGTCCCCTGACCATCCCGTAAGATTTTGCTTACAAGCTCAGGCACTAGGTCTATTGACCCCCTGATCATCCCGATCACGTAATCTCATTCTCATGCTAGATAATCATTCATAACCTAAGCATATGCAATTTACTCTAAAAGATATGCTTTAAGACTTAAAGGAAATTACCACTCACCTTGGTCGTTTAGGAACTTTTTTCTCTAGAAGTTCCTTGGTATTCTCGGGCTCCTCTTTTGAACCCTAAATTTCAAATTCAAATTAAAGCTCAAACTACTCATAGTTCTAGGCCTTATCTCGAGTTTCTTCCTTCTACAAATATTCTCTAAAATGTATCAGGAAGCTTACCTAAAAATATTAGCTCCTAAATCCTCGTGGTTTGGCCGTAAATATTAAAAAATCAAGACTGGCGTAGCTTACCCGACAGCTCGACCCTTCTATCTTTTCCTCATTCTCCAGCCTCATTCCTTGGAGCTTCTTCTTCGGAAGCCCCACTATGAAAACTAGACTCTTTTAGATTTCAGATGGCTTTGGAATCACATCAAACGCACAAGTATTTTGGGAGAACTTCTCTTCCCAAGTGGATACTACTTTCTGACCTTTCTGTCCGACAACATCTCCCCTCTTGGAATCTCTTGACCAACACATGGTCTTACCATCAACGCATAGCCTCCTCCCAATACTGTGAACCCTGAATCCTAATTTTTCTACTTGAGTATGTTCTCTACTGAAACTAGTGTGGTGAGTAGGTTGATGTGGAAACTAGTGTGTGATGGTAGAGAAAAGGGTGGAAAATTAGAAGAAAAGTGTGTATTTGGAAGCTTGACTTTTGGGAAAAAACTTGGAAAATTGGTGAAGTATAAACCTATATGATGGATGCATTGGATGCATTGTATGCATTGGATGCATTGGATGATAGATGCGTTGGATGCGATGGATGCGTTGGAAGGATGGTATGCGTCAATGTGGCTGAAGGAAGGAAAATTGAAGTGATGGGTTAGAAGGTTGGATGGCATAAGGGTAGGTGAGGATGCGGGCAAGGCATGCATTGGAAAGATGGCATGCGTCGATGCACAGCGCCCAACCAAGCACCCATGCATCGAGCGCCTCTGCTAAGCGCCCAGCCCATGCGTCGAGCGCCCATGCCAAACGCCTCTGCCAAGCGCCCAGCCTATGCGTCGAGCACCCTGTCGAGCGGCCATACGTCGAGCACCCTATTAAGCACCCATGCAGCCATGCAATCCCCGCGAGTGATGCCCAGTACCTATGCCACACGCCCATGCATCGGTGACCAGCGCCTATGCCAAGCGCCATGCGTCGATGCCAAACGAGCCTTGCGGTGATGTTGAGTGAGCAATGCGTCGAGGACAAGTGGCCATCCTATGCGTTAGTGGTGGCTGGCTCTTTCGATGGATGGGACTTGCGGTGACTAAGTGAGTTGGCTTGCTATGCGTTGAACATCCAAGGGTTGTGGACGCATATGAAAGATGAGCTCACCTAGAGGACATCATCAAACATGTGTCTTCTTGGGAGGAAACTAAGCCTTAAGCATTTGAGGTGGTTGCATAAGAGGACATGCAAATTGAGCCCCCTTGCATTGGCTATGTAGGAGAAGGACACTTAGATTTCGTTGACCAAAAGTTGTGTTGGTAGTGTGAGGAAGAAACACTTGGACATGCAACCAAGTGGGAGGTGTCGACCTTGGAAAGTGTTTGGACGCCTATAAATAGGGCCAAAGACTTCTTTTTCAGATCGCAATTCAAAAAAACACTAAAAAGAGTGGGAAAGCTGAGTAAACATTGCGTTGAGAGCAAAATTCATGCGTTGATCATAGAGCTTCAAAGAGGACGCAGTGGACAATGAAGTCTGGAAAACAGCAGCAACTTGGGACGAGAAGTTCTCCCAAAATACTCGTGCGTTTGTTGTGATTTCAAAGCCACCTGAAAGCTCTGAAAGTCTAGTTTTTAGGGTAGGGCTGCAAGAGAAAAAGCTCTAAAGGATTGGGCTAGAAACTGAGAAGAAGATAGAAGGGTCAGGCTGTCGAATAAGCTTGGGCCAGTCTTGAAGATTTCATCATTCCGGTCAAACCACGAGGAGTTATGAGCTCATATTTTAGGATAAGCTTCCTGAGACATTTTAGAATATGTTTATAGAAGGATGTATCTCGAAATTAGAACTATGAGTAATCTAAGTTGTAAAATGAATATAGATTCTAGGGATGAAAAAGGGAGCCCGAGGTAAACAAGAAACTTCTAAAGGGAAAAGTTCCTAAGCGATCGAGGCGAGTGACTAAAATATTTGAATAAATATTTACAATGTTTTAAAGAAAGCATGTTTTAAAGAAGATTATTCTCATGCCAGCTAGTTTTACAAAGTGATTTCCAAGCAAACCATGAGTTATGTTTTAAACGCATGCATGTGTGGGAAGTTAGTTGAAAAGCTATTTATATGTGTTAAATATACCCAGCATGCATTAGTATCTTTAAAGCCATGTTTTTTTTATATGTGTTATACTTTACATACGTTAAAGAAAAAGTCATTTATGACTAGTTTTACTTAAAACGCGATTCATAAAGGACATTTGAGAAGGTATCCGCCCAACTAGATACCGAAGGACATTTGAGAAGGTATCTAACCAACTTGGTACCGAAGGACGTTTAAGAAAGTACCAAACCAACTTGATACCGAAGCATATTTGAGAAGGTATCCTAGCAGCTCGATATTGAAGGAAATTTGAGAAGGTATCTGAGCAGAAGTACCTAAGGTATGACGGTACTTAGTATGGCCACGTGTACGTAGGTAGTTAGAGTCAGAGATTGAGCAAAAGGGTTCTCTCTTGACTAGCAGTTGGTGTTGGGATTATTTTTAACCACAGCAGGGTTATGCTCAACTGAAAAACAGTTTTAATGTTTTATGATTAAAACAACTTTATATGCTTTATGCTTGGAAAATATTTATACTGCAGTACAAGGTACTGTAGAAGCTTATATTTCAGTTTAAACTCTTTATTGAAATTTTTGCATGAGTATCAGTTATCTTTCTTAAGTCACTCATTGGGCTAGCAAACTCACCCCATTTTCAAATGTTTTCCTTTCCCCCAAGTAGCGGTCAATCTCAGAAGATAGCTCTGCATCTACTCTTCCACTAAAGGATAAAGATATTGTAACCCGTCTATTTAGATGGTTATTGTAAATATTGTACACATGTTTCCGTTGTTCATATAGGGACTAGGGTTTTTGGGCTTTGGGACGTATGAATCTAGTGTTGTAATGACTCTAAACATGTTTTGTTTATGAATTAATAAATTTTTGGCCTAAAGACATTCCACTGTATATGAGTTATATATTTGTATCAGAGTTATTCCACAAGAGTTATTAGGCAGTAAGTGTCAACCAAAAGGTTGATAACTGCTGAAGTCATGCCCTTTCCTAGGCTCAGAGGGTGGTCTGGGGCGGGGTGTGACAAATACACTATTCTTAAGAGAATTGAGTCCTCATCTGAAGTCTTTAGCCCTATTTATAGGCGTCCAAAGGCTCTCCAAGGTCGACACCTCCTCCTCCAAGTGTTACTCTTAAAGATTGCCAACCTTTAGCCCATTCCACCTCTTGCTTGAGGTGTCTACCAACACAAGGTTTGATCAATGCAATGTTAAGTGTCATTGTTTTACATTGCCAACGCATGAGACCAATTTTTGCATGTCTTCTCATGCCTCCACCTTAAATCCTTAAGGTTGAAGAATTCTTCTCAACAAACCACATGTTAGGATGACGTCTTCCATATGAGCTCAACCTTCTTATGCGTTCATTCTCTTCAATATGCGTTCATCAGGGTGATTCTTAATGCATACAACTAGCCTCAGATGTTAACGCATAGTGTACTCAAGAACGCATAGTAGGTCTTCAACATATAGTATGACTCCAATGCATAGCAACCCTTGGATTCCCTTAATTTCCAACATAGCATCATCGCAACCCTTAACCATCGCAAGAGCCAACACCATGCGTCCAACCTAGCCCATCGCAGGGCCTATGTTCAATGCATCCCTCATGCAAGCCATCACCAACCTCCAACGCATGGCTTAGCATCAACGCATGGCTCACATGGGTTGCATGGCATGGGCGCTTAGCCGCATCGCTCGACAAGGCTTGCTCGTCCACTCGATGCATGGGCTCGCTCAACCGTAAGGCATCGACACATGGGATGCTCGACTGCATCGATGCATGGGTCGCTCGGCCGCAAGGAATCGACGCATGGGATGTTCGACCGCATCAACACATAGGTCGCTCGATCGCATGGGTGCTTGGTAGTGTAATTGACGCATAGGCTGGGGTGCTCGATGCATGACCGTTCAGCAGGGCTCGCTTTGACGCATGGCTGGGCGTTTGGCCGAGGTGCTTCGACGCATGGCTGGGCATTTTGCTGAGGTTGCTCGATGCATGATTGGGCATTTGGCCGTGCCTGCTCGACGCATGCCACCCTCTAGCGCATACCTTGCCCGTGTCCTCGCCTACCCTTGCGTCTGTATGCCTTCTGCATAGTTGACCCTCGTGCCCTCCCAATCTTCCAACGCATCACTTTCAACTTTCTTCCTGCAGCCGTATGGACGCATACCACCCTTCCAACGCATCCATTGCATCCATCATCCAACGCATCCAATGCATCCAACATATAGGTTTATACTTAGCCAATTTTCCAAGTTTTTCCCCAAAAGTCAAGCTTTCAAATTCACACTTTTTTCTTCTCCCTTTGCCCAAGTAATCTCTCCAAGATCTTATGGCCAACATATAGCAATGCCTAGTCCAATACTTAGCCAATTTTTCATCAATTAAAGCTTAACTCCGAGCTACTCAAGGAAAATCTATTCAACACTTAGAAATTTCTTTCCCTTCAACATAGGATTTAACTTTCACCTAGTTAATCCCTTAATCACCTGCCTAGGTAGGGAAAATGGAAATTCGGGTTTCACAGGGTAGAAGCACAGGAGGTATGTATATTTTCTTTTTAGAAATTGAGCTTGTTGAGCTCGTAATCAAGATGGGGGTCTTGACCATCCTAGGCTATTTGAGCCAAAACAGTAAATATATAACTAAGACTCTATTGTATTCACCTTCTGTCGAACTCCCCACGAAATTCTCCCATTGTTCTTTTGAAGTGTTCTCTCAAAGTTTCAATCCAACATCCTCGTAGATCGATTTCATCGTCAGATTCATAAACAGAGATAATGTAAGTGATATTTTACAATATTTCTTGTCCTAGATCGCTTTCATAATAAGTGTTTTTTAGCACTAAATGAGCGATCATATAGTAATATATACACAATCGTTCATTACAATATAAACGATCTTTCATAAACCACTAGATGATCGTGTAGTAAGTTATAAATGATCGTGTAGTAATTTATAAATGATCGTGCAGTACTGTATAAACGATCGTTCAGAAATTTATATATGATCGCATATACAATTCTAAACGAACACTTATAAATACTTAAACTTTTGCAAGACATTGCCTAAGATTTGTTTATCCCATTACAGATCATTGACGCTATTTCGCATCTTTGTATAATTTGGTGGGGATTGGATGAGTCTGAAAGAAAATATGTTGGAAGTCATATGAAAGGTCTGAAAGTCATAAATGATATAACATTCAGTGACTTGGTGAGTATTATGCACCAACGACTGAATATCGATCCGGATATATTTGATATACACATCAAATGTTGTTACATTTTATTAGTTCCAACTTTCCCGATTGACATAATCGATGATGGAGACCATAGTTTTTTTTTATAAGGTAATGATGCATCCCAAATGTCGTTATTTGTATCAGTTACACCTTATGAAAGTCATGAAGTACGCACAAACAATATGTACTAACAATGCAATCCAACCAATCGACCCATTTTAACCAGTCAAAACTTTGGGTATGCAACCATTCCAACACGTAATATTCACACCATGTATTCACTTGAATATTATATCGAGCCATGTAAATTGGGGATGACCGAAGTGAAGCTTGGTTTGGTCACAACAGTGAACCTAGATGTACTTCATAGTTCGATACTGAGCATGGATATGAACAATCTTCAGGACCACAAACTTCTCCAACACCTTACATCCATGTTCCAACCCCACTTGCTCCCGTCCCACAAGTTATGATGCCTTCGATTCAAATGCATTCTACCATTCAAACCCAACCATTTGTAAATATATCACGACCGTCAGAGGGTCCATCGTATGACGACCTCATCACAATACCTCATAACTACCTGAATGACGAGGATATAAATATCGATCAAATTTTCTTTTTGAAATATGATTTTTCAGTTAAATTATCGATGCTTCCAATAAGAAATAACTCTGACCCATCAATCGAATCGCTTTTTCGAGAAATTTGAGACATCTAAGTCATACAAGTAAAGAGGTATATTCATTGATAAGAAAAAGAAAAAAAGTGAATGGTGATTAGGATTGGGATTGGATTGATGATAAAATAGAATCCTGGGTCTCGAACAGTGATTCGATTGATGATAAAGAAAGAGAATTCTTGGTTCAGTTCTCCACCTTAACGACAGAAAAAAAGATTGATCAAATTCTATTGAGTTGACTCATAGTGATCATTTATCAAAGAATGACTCTGGTTATCAAATGTTTGAACAACCGGGAGTAATTTACTTACGATACTTAGTTGACATTCATAAAAAATATTTAATGAATCATGAGTTCAATACATCCTGTTTAGCAGAAAGACGGACATTCCTTGCTCATTATCAGACAATCACTTATTCACAAACCTCGTGTGGGGCTAATAGTTTTCATTTCCCATCTCATGGAAAACCCTTTTCGCTCCGCTTAGCCCTATCCCCCTCTAGGGGTATTTTAGTGAATACTTTAATGCCCAGTATGGCTCGTGTACAAAAGTCAACAAATAACTTGCTAACTATCTGGTGTTTGCTGGAGGAATGCAAATGGAGGTTCCGTGCAAAAAAAATGAAAGAAAGTGATTCGTTCAAAACGACGAAATATCCAAGCGAATATACATGTTCTCTTGAAATGAGAATGGATAATCGTTGAAAAGCAAAAAATTGGATCATTGGACACTTAATCGAGTCTGAATACGAACAAGTTGGTCGAACATACCACCTGAGGGATATAATTGAAGACGTCTGACAAGATCATGGAGTGAACATAAGCTACGGGTGGGCTTATCGCGCTAGAGAATATGGATCGGTGTTCGCACGAGGGTCACCGTGAGGATTATATGCTATTGTTAGGGCACATGGCAAGGAATTTAAGCTTGCAAATCCAAGTACGATCTTTGAGGTTAAAGTAGAGGACGGGCAATAATTTAAGTACGTCTTCATGGCACTTAGTCCGTGTATCAGAGGGGTTTTGAACTACATCTTCCCAGTAATCATTGTTGATGAGACCCATTTGCACGAGAAATACAAAGGTGTATTGTTAATATCAACGTGGTATTGATGGCAATAATAACATATATCCTATCGCCTTCAGTATTGTAGATGGTGAGAACAATGCATCATGGACTTGGTTCATGACTCATTTGAAGGCTTCAATATGAGACATTCCGAATTTAGTGATTATATCAGATCGTCGCATCTCGATTGCAAAGGTTGTCTCGAGTATATTCCCTGATGCATTTCATGTCTTATGTATATACCATATTCGGAACAATTTGATCGACAAATTCAAGAATAAGGACATAATTCCACACTTTTACCTAGCGGCTAAAACATATAGAATGCATGTGTTTCAGATGTCTTGGGCAAAGCTCCATTAATATCATAGTGTGACAGCCTATCTTGAGGATGCTGGATTACAATGGTAGGCAATGGTTTACCAAGTCCATCATAGGTATGACAAGATGATGACAAATATAGTAGAATGCCTCAATGGAGTGTTGAAAGATGCACAAAAACTACCAATCACGAAACTATTAAAGCATATCTGCGAGTGGCTACAGAGTTGGTTCTATATCTGACGTACACATGCAATGACATGCACAAACATTGTAATCAAGCACGCGATGAATATTCTTAAGGAGTTGAAAGTGATGTCTATAACATATTGTGTTTCTCCTATGGACATGCATGTAATTGACATGAACGGTGGATATTTGAGGGGGTTGGTTGATCTTCGTTCATTGATATATACTTGTATGGAGTTTAATTGCATCGAGATCTCATGCTCTCATGCAATATATGCAGCAACCCTTAGAAACATTAATGTTCAAACATTGTGTGCAAAATGGTTTACAGTTGAGTGTGTGCTTGCTGTTTACATCGAACCAATCTTCCTAGTTAGACATAAACAATAATGGAGTTGAAGACCAGATTTTGAAGACTATTCTACCACCACGAATGATAGCAAGTGTCGGTCAATGTCAAACTGTCAGGATACCTTATACTACAGAGAGGTCACATCAAATACATAGGTGTACATGATGTGGTCAGAGAGAACATAATAAGAAAACGTGTATACAAACATTAATAACATTCGATAAAAGAATCTCCAATTTTCCTCCTTTCACATCCTCAGGTGTGAACTTGGTTGGTTTTTTTCTTTTTCGATACTCGCGGTCATTTTTATCCTACATTTAAATTATAAACCAGTGACAGTATAATGTTAAAATAACTAATTCATGCAATAGTCTTACCTTGACTTCGGTGACATCCTTCTGAGTTGAAGTCCCTGCAACCTTGGCTGAATCTAAATTGAAATGGCCTCTAAGATTAAACGCTTGAATGAGAAGTTTATGTATTTCATCAGCGGTCTGATGAACTAGCTTTTCATTGACAGTTGGATCATTGACGACAATGTCCATCAATTCAGATATTGGAGTCGGCTCTTGAGTTTTGGACTACTCACTAATCATCCCAATTTGTTGTTCATTGACATGTTCTTCTACACTGGTCTGAAGGGGATCTTCTCCATGGTGGGTTTCTTTGTGGGTATGGGGGGATCTTCTGCATTGGTCTGATGAACTTGTGTATTAACACATTTATTGACATGTTCTTCTGCACTGGTCTAATGAACTTGTGTATTAACACATTTATTGACATGTTCTTCTGCACTGGTTTGAGGGGGATCTTCTCCATGGTGGGTTTCTTTGTGGGTATGAGGGAAATCTTCTGCACTAGTCTGATGAACTTCTGTATCATTACCATCATCATTATTATCATCATAAAAAATCCCCTCATTATTGTCCCTTTTATCGTGACGAGTCCTTATATTATTACCATCCCGAACAAATCAAACGAAATATTATGTTAAGTAAGGTAATAAATTAAGAGTATCTAAATGATCTTTTAATAATTTTAAACGATTGTCTATATTTTCTAAACGATCATTTAAGAATATGTAAACGATCATTTAGAAAATCTAAACGATCGTCAGAGAATATTTAAATGATCGTTTAGAAAATATAAGCGATTGTTTAGATTATCTAAACAATTTTATAAGACTATGTAAATGATCGTCCATTTGAGAATATCTAAACAACTGTACATAAATACATACCTCATTCAGACGATGGACTATCATCTTTATTTCATTCAGTTGTTGGCTCATCAGATGAGGTTGGACAATAAATTTATCTCTCATCTGACGGACCATGGTAATCAAGTTCGCTAAATCTTTGCGAACTTCTTTAATTTCCTCCCTAAGAACCTTGTAGGATTTGGAATGACGATGTCTTGAGGACTTTCGCTGCCAATTTGATGTTTCGTCACGTGCCCTCTTACCCTTCAGGGGGTTAGTCTGAACTGGCACACGTGGTTCCAGCTTTATGGGGTTATTTTGAACTGGATATGCGGTTCCGACTCTATATGTTGCACATTTATAAGTTGATCTACATGGGGTTCATGCTTTTCGTGCCCTCCAAAGTACTCGTGAGTATCGATGGAGTATTCAGCCCCTTCAATCATTTTTTCTCCAAAAACATGAACCACATTAAGTCCTTCCAGTCGATTCTCCTTGTACCTTATCTCCCCTGCACTAGGTACAAGTTTCAACATAATAATAGTTTGTACACAAACAAATGAGCAAGTCATAATGCATGAAACTATAAACAAACGAGCAAGTCAGAAGTGATTGGTTACTTACTCTTTTTTGTTGGAAAACTTTATTGCTCAACAATTTATAAGATGGAGCATGAGAAACAAGTCCATCTAAGAATTATGGGAATTGCAACATTGTTGACTTGGGGGGCTATGGACCTACTTAATGTGGATAAAATTTCATAAGCCTAAACCTACAATATGGGAACTTTGTCACACGTACATAACACACCGATTCGATGTATATTAAAGTGAATCAGAAACAAAAGTACATACCTGAAATGCAAGTGTGAATTCTTTTATATAGTAATATGAGGCATGAAGATCATTTTCTGCTTTCTTTGAATCACATGCCTCCTTTTTCCCACACATGATAGTCTTCATGCTATTCAATATATGTTCATAAAAGAGAGAAGACGAGTCGTAATGTACAATGACTTCATTGTCATCAATAATCCCAAATATATTCACATCGAATTGGGTTTTCTTATATTTTCCAATCATCGTCGTTTCAATGAATAGTACCAATGCAACCTTGCAACATCTTCGTCGTTAATAAAACTAAACTTCTTGAATACGGTCTCCACATCCTTCAACAATTATTCTTTTCGTTTGGGTCATTTGGTCCAAGAATGAGTTATTGCAGCCTTTCACCGCTTATTTCTCTTTCTATTGTTTCTCCGGTCGACCACAACCCAGTTATCGAGTTAAAATCGTCCTAGGAGAATGTTACCTTCTTCCCTAAAATGTTAAATGACATAACGTTTGGGTTCGCATTTGCTACCTCCCTTAACGAATAGTGGTGCAAAAGTTGTCCATTAAAAACAATATCTATACCCAACAGTGGACCAAAGATCGTTTTCCTATATAGTCTCATCTGTTCTTCTGTCAACTTATTCTTCACCATAGAGGCAGTTTTGTGGACTTGGCAAGAGACTGTAGCAGAGAAATATTTGTCAGTAGGGACGACCGTCTTATCAATTTGACAAGCATGTACATTACAACAATTAGTAAGCAATCGCATAACAAAATTTAAACGATCGCATAACACAAACTAACTGATCGCATAACAGATATCTCAACGACCACGTAACAGTTAGTTGAACGATAGAACGATATAAACCTAAACGATCACATAATAAATAACTAAAGGATCACTTAATATTCTTTATTCGACCACTTAGTAATCTTTATCCGATCGCTTAGTAATATCTAAACGCTCGCTTAGTATTCTCTCAACGATCGATTACGAACAAATACATATTAAACCTGAAAGATAATCAAACATCGAATATCAACATGCATTCTTCAAGGAGAAGAGTCTCATACTTTTTAGATCATGACGATAATGGCAAGTGTGTAGAGACGACTAGCAAGAAACCTGCAAGGAGTGCTTCGTTGAAGTTCGAGAGAAAACGAGAGCAAATTTGAAAGAAAATTCTTTGAAGAGATGCTTCGAGAATAAAATAAAGGGATTTATCGTTGTAAAGTATTCGTAGAGCCGCAGATACCAAACGGTCTGAAAGATTTTTAAAATTGGGGTATTTTTAGAATTTTGTATGGACAAAAGGTCAGTGGTAGAAAAGTTTTTTTAGGAAGAGGTCATTGGTAGAAAAGTTTTTTGTTTTTGGGTCATTTTGTGAAATTTTCCCTATGGCTACCCGTCCCGATTGTGGCGAGGAATCCCCAATTTGATCGGATGAGATCAAACTGCGAACTCCTCGAGGACATGACAGGGATGGAGAGGGTATCTCGCCCCATCTCCATCCCCAACCCCGTTGAATATATTTTTAAATTTTTTAACACATATATTTATTTATACGTGTACATATCTACTTACTTTATATATATATATATATAACAGTTGCTTTAAAACTATTGTTTTTTTAAAACTTCATTTCATAATATAACTAATTTTAACTTTTTTTTATTAAATTTTAAAATAAAGTAATATTAATTTTTTTTTATTATTAGTTTAAATAAATAAAACAATAATAATATCAACTTGCTACCTAAAAAGTATATCATTTTGATATAAATACAAAAAATTATTAATTTTAAATAAAAAATAATAGATGGGGAATTATTTCCCATTGGATTCCCGACTCCTCGAAATGGGGAACGAGGCAAGGATGGGGATAAGGAGTGCATCCCTAGTCCTGTCCCGCCCCATTACCAACCCTACACATGAAATTTGCCATCTTATTTTCGTTACATATAGTCATAGACATATATGACCAAGTGAGCTATAAATTTGATGAGATTTAACCTAGTTCATAATATGACCTTATTTTTTTACTGCTTAACTTGCAAATTAAAAAAACTTCATAAATAGTTTTTTTTTTTTTTTTTTTTAAGTTATAGTATTATATGCATAATTGCAAAATTATCTAACAATGGGAGCTCAAGACATATATCGCCTTAACGAAATCTTATTCAAATCTCTTGTTCCTATATATAAAAAAAAGTGAAAATACCTTCTGAAAAACATCGGGTTGCACACAAAGCATAGTATACCGATAAATTTGTTATGTTATCTTATTACTTTTTCATTCTTCGTATTATTCTCTATCTTTCTCATTCCACATCCTTTTTTTGCCTTTGATTCACAACATTTTTATCCCCTTCAATTAACTACCGGATGAACCAAAACATTAAAGAAATAAATAAAATGAAAAAGTAAATTATACTTTGTTCTCTTTCCTATGAGTGGAATACCACCGTCTTTTCTTTCATCCCATAATGACTTACATAAACATCCTTGTAGTCATTCATCTACCATCAATTATGATAATTTTTGTTGGAAATGTAAGACAAGGTGCCTTTTAGCGTATAGGTATCGAAAAGTTGCATTAAATATTAAAAAACTAATGATAGTGAAAAATGACACATTTTTGCATATGTAATATCAAATTTGAAAATTTAAATAGACAAATGCACTTAAATTTAAATCTCAGCGGCCAAAAGTATATTTTATCATGATTAATTTTAAAAAAATTATTGTACCTACTAGATACAAAATAAAAACGAGCTCACATAAGATTGAATTTATATTTAGTAGAACTTTTGTTTTTGTCGATATACATTGCAATTTATTAGATAAAATGAAAAGTGGGGAGATTACTTTTTAAGTCCACAAAACATAGAAAGTTTGTGGTATTTTCTTTATATATATATATATAAAAGTTGTAATTCAAGATTCAACGATTGTTTTCAAATAGAGAAAAATGAACCAAAATATTTACAAAATATATGAATCTTTTAAAAAGTTCAAAGAATTAAATGTTGAAGTTGAAAATGCATTAAATAGAACAATTAAGACATTTCGATCTGATCAAGGTGGAGAGTTTTTGGATCTAACATTCCAGAACTATTTGATAAATCATGGAATTGTATCCCAATTCCCAGTACCCGGTACACCTCAATAGAATTGTGTATCAAAAAGGAGAAATTGAACCTTGTTGGACATGGTTCGGTATATGATGAGTTATGCTTCCTTACCTGATTCGTTTTGAGGTTTTGTAGTATAAACTGCAACATACATTTTGAACTGCGTTCCATCCAAAAATGTTACCATAACACCTTTAGAATTATGGAATGGTCGTAAAGCTAGTTTACGTCATTTCAAAATTTGGGGTTGCGCAACGCATGTGCTTAAAGCAAATCCTAAGAAACTGAAACCTCTTCAAGACTGTGTCTTTTTGTTGGTGATACGTTCTGTTCATGCGATGAAATAATAATGCTTATGAGATTTAATGCTTAGTTTTCTTTAGTCAAATTCAAGTGCAAATCTGACCAAAGTTCCTGGTGAGTCCAAGGTCGAACGCAGGGATTGTTCGTAAGTATGCGATGAAACTAAAAATATGATCTTGGCGTGAGTTAACAATGTTCAAAGGAGTGATTGAATAAGTAAACTTAAACCTAAATATGCGATGGAGATTATATCTAAAGTGAAGCAGTGTGAGTTGGATAACAATTATGCGATAGGAGGATTGAAAAGAACTTTCACTGACATTTTCTAAACAACTAAATGAAATATGCGATTAAGCTACTCAATGTTACGACCAACACTTCTCAGTGTCTTTTGCCACATTATCTTATCTCTAAGATGCATGCGATAGGTGTAATATGCAGAGAATGTACTTATTTCTCGGTATTGTTTTATGAGATCTTAATCTAAATTCTCTCAAACATAGATTAGCTTTACTTAAAACAATTTCTCAATTGATTTAATCAACAAATATAAGCATGCATAAAACAAGTTGATCGCATGATTCCTCCAGTTATTTAGTCGAGTTAGCTACAATCTTCCAAACCCATGAAGCGATTTAGCTATGCATGATATTGGTGAAAATGATAGACAAGATGTATAATAAATATGTATTCATACTGCAATTCTGAATTTGTTAATACAAGAAATATAATACAAATACACAAAAAGAGAAAGGGTCAAAGAGTCAAGCGGTAGTTCACAATGTCTTGCTCCCTCCGGCTTGTTTACAGCTGCTTCCTTAAATAATCGAATAGAATTATCTTATTCTTTTCCTATAATCCTAAGCTCTCACCAAGGAGTTTCTATGGAAGAATGATAGGGGTTTCAAGCGGAATCCCTTATCAGGGTGTTCTTCTTGTTTCAATGTATCCCTGATATATGGCACGATGTAAATTTAACTCCAAAGACTTAGAACTAAAGCACTAAGAACTTCAAACTCCCAACTAACTACTAACTATTGACTCCATTTGCATGGCATTTGCATGGGTATTTATAGGTGTTTACGATCGCTATTTTTCTTAAGCTCATAATTGCGTTGATGGGGCGCATTAAATTCTATATCATGTTGCGCCGATTGCAACGTGTTAGTGGTTCATTGAATCTTCAACACAACTTTCTTGTCGACCACCAACACAACTTATGATGTGACACTCACCGCCCATGTCATGTCATGCCTCATTGCTTACAGCTTATGCGATTGTCTTCATTTTCTTCTCAGGCCACTTTTTACTTTGAATGCATTTATGGGCATGTGATCACGCGATCATCAGACTTCAGAAGGGTATACTGCACATAAGTAGTGAAATTAGTCTGAAATTTAAGTATGTTATGTGTTAGAAGTAAGTGATTGCATGTTTTGCTTTTTGTATAAATTTATTAGTATCTGCCTTATTATTTTAAATGAAAGTGATATAGTAACATGTATTTTTACAAGTTATCAGTAAGTTGCCCCAAAAGAAAAAGAGGTAGTTACTTCTTCGACCATTAAGAAAATAAAGTGTTTGTATTAACAAACACTACTTTTCTGGAAGAAGACTACATAAGGAAGCACAAACCCCGCAGAAAGGTTGTATTGAATAAACTTTCCAATGAATTTATTGAACCTTCAACAAGTGTTGTTGAAGAACCCAACACCTCAACAAGAGTTGTTGAAGTTTGATCTGAAGGAATCTCAACATGAGGAGAACCTTGAGCGGAAGCGGATTGTCCAAATTCCATTAATTATTGAATATAAAGTTTACAGTAAATATACAAATAGATATGCATTCAAGGTTAAATTACATCATGCTTTTACAAAAGAATAAGTTTCAAGAATATTCACCTTTATCCCTCGTACTAACCACGAACAGAACTCCTTTTTCATGGATCTCATTCTTCATGCACGGACACTACTAAGCGAGAACCCTATGTATTCTCTTTTGGGATCCAGGAAGAGGGAAGGAGATGGAGAGAATGAGAGGGAAGTTTTCTTTAGATAACCTTTCTCTTCAGATTGTGAATCGATAAAAAAGATGATTCCCTCAACTTCTTTGATCACTTGTCAGTTTTCTTTTAGAGAATGTGGGGAGAGAATTATAACTCCTTCCCTTTTATTAATTTCAAATAAAATAATAAAATAGAATATATAATAACTACTTTATTATATATACACTATATTTTATATCAAATATAATATATAACCTATAGTTTTATATTGCATCAAATACAACATAAACTATAGATTTTATTCTCTCTTAACTATACATGACATTTAATATAAATCACATTTATATTAAATCCATTTATATGAATCTCATCCATATAAATGGTATTTTGATTATATCCAAATATTTTGTTCCTCTCAATGTAAATCATATTTATATTTAATTACATGAATCTCATTCATATACTTGGTATTTGAATCATATTCAAATTCCTCTCATAATATATCGAATACTTTATAGGTAATTATATCATATATAACTAATTCCCTCAAATAATTTGAACACTTAAAATTAATCCAAAAATTAAATCCTTGTACCTGTAGATTGAAGCTCCAACGATGCTCGGATAAATAATTAAACTTTTTAATTAAATTACCTAACATCCGTTAACTGCTGGTCACTCTACTAAAGATCGACAACTGCACTTTTCGCACTACAGATATATTTCTGTGTCTATTGGATATAACCAATCAACAACACGATGACCCTTCACAAATTGCTCATGAGTACAGTTGGGCCTAGATATTGTTTTGCCCTTATAGTTACATCTAACTCCTTAAGTACAATTGATTCCTCTAATGAACAATAAGTCATATTCTCACTATGACCAAGTCTTCTCGGGCCAAGAAAGGGTGTGACCACTATGTTCAAGACCCGAAATCGGCCCTTAAGGGAGCAATTTATCTACTTTCCCCTGTATCGGGGAATGAGTGAATTCCGTCTTGTGTAGCTGAGTTCCCAACTCCCCAGTCAGAAGAATCCCCAAAATGGTAGGCTTGTTGAATTGGCAATTTGACCACTTTCCTCCATACAAATCAAATAACTGCCTTCATGAGTAGAAGTTCACAACTCAGTGAGGATTTAGGTCATGTCACCTATGATCATCCTAGTGAAATGTAAGTCTCTATTATTAACGGTGTTATATAAATAGACTAATCATTTCGTGGTCTGGTCTTATACAAACTCTTTGTATAAGATACCCCCGCTCGCATATCTCTACATGAATAATCAGGATCAAATCATTTGAAGCACTTTACAACACTTGTAACTTCTATAAAGTGGGTCGTATCCGTAGTGTTACGAGGATAAGGTACCCAAACTTATCCATCTACTACAGATCATTTAGGTTATTATTTAAACAAGATCCACTTGCATGTCTCTACATACTTGTTTAAATTACATGAAATAATCTCGGATCTTAGTTTATTGGATTGAGTATATGCTTATAAAATAACACTTATTTTATTAACAAAAATATAATTTTACAGAGTTTACAAACTACGAGATTAAAAGGAGATTTAGGACATCATTCCAACAATTTCTCACATGTCCTAAAGCTTAGAAAGACTAATGTACAATACAAATAAAGTACAAAATACAATAAAACTAAGACATATACTATATCCCAGTAACATCTCTCACTTGCCCTAGACAATGTGTCACATATCCCATAGACCCAGACTTCCTAGATGACCCTCGAACACTTTAGCCGTGAGAGCTTTTGTAAACGGATCAACAATGTTATGCTCTGACGTGATCTTCATGAAAATCACATCACCTCGATGCACAATCTCCCAGACCAAATGATATTTTCGTTCTATGTGTTTGCCTTTTCAGTGACTCTTAGGTTCCTTAGAATTTGCCACAACACCACTATTATCACAATAAAGTGTGATGGGCAACATATTTGGAACAACTTCCAAATCAGTAAGGAACTTCTTAAGTCAAACAACCTTTTTAGCAACTTCACAACACAGCTACGTATTCGGCTTCCATAGTGGAGTCTGTGATGCATCCATGCTTGATGCTTCGCCATACTAGCTCCTCCATTCAGAGTGAACACTGACTCTGATGTGGATTTCCAAGAATCCCGATCAGTCTGATAGTCAGGGTCTATGTATCCTATAAGGATCAAATCCTTATCTCCATACACGAGCATATAATCCCTCGTTCTTCGAAGATACTTGAGGATCGTTTAGACCGCCGTCTAGTGATCTAATCCTAGATTGGATGGATATCAATTGACAATCCTTACTACATAGCAAATGTCAGGTCTAGTACATAACATTGCATATATAAGGCTACTAATAGCCGATGCATAGGAAATCTGTCTCATTTCCTCAACCTCTTGAGGAGTCTTAGGACACTGTTCCTTAGACAATACAACTCTATGCCTGAAAGGTAGTAAACCCTTATTGGAATTGTGCATCGAATATCTGACAAGCATATTGTCAATATACAATGCCTGAGACAAGACCAACCTTTTGTTCTTACGATCCCTTATAATTTGGATCCATAGAACAAACTACGCCTCTCCCAAATTTTTCATTTGGAATTGGGCGGCCAGCCATTTCTTAACATCAATCAGAAAACCTACATTATTCTCAATTAGTAAGATATCATCTACATTCAGCACGAGGAAAGCTACTGAGCTATTGATGATTTTCTTGTAAATACAAGACTCATCAACATTCTGATTAAAGCCATAAGATTTGATCGCAGTATCAAATCTTATATTCCAAGATCGAGATATTTGTTTCAGTTCATAAATGGACCGATTAAGCTTGCAAACATTTTTCTCTTGATCTTATTCAATGAATCCTTCTGGTTGAATCATGTAGATAGTCTTTTCATGATTATCATTCAAAAAGGCAGTTTTCATGTCCATTTTCCATATCTCATAGTCATAATATGTGGCTATGGACAAGAGAGTCCTGATAGACTTTAACATGACAACAGGTGAGAAAGTTTCTTCGTAGTCCACTCCCTCAACCTAGGTACAACCATTTGCCACAAAGTCTAGCTTTGAAGGTCTATACCTTTCCATCTACACATCTTTTCCTCTTGTAGATCCATTTACAACCTATAGGTTTTACCCCATCAGGTTGATCTACAAGTTTCCATATAAAATTAAAGTACATGGATTCTATTTCTTGATTCGTGGTTTTAGTCCATTCATCTTTGTCAACATCTTCCATTATTTACTTATAAGACAATGGATCCTCAACTCCATCATCAGATATGATGTTTTGCGCTTCTATTAAACCCATGTAGTGTACAGGTGGGTTCATAACCCTCCCACTACGTCGAGGTAATCTCAACACTTGAGATGGATGACTAGATGAACTGACATCAACAACCTTTGTTGATCTATCAGTCTGTTCAACAACTCTTGTCGAAGTCTCAACAGTCTCATTAGAAATCTCATTTAAAACAAGTTTACTTCGTGGACTATGATCCCTCATGTGGTCTTCTTCCAAGAAGGTAGCATTTGTCAATACAAACATTTTATTCTCACTTGGATCATATAAGTATCCACCTCTTGTTTCCTTGGAATAATCTACAAATAAGCACACTTTTGAACGAGGTTCCAACTTTTTGGGGTTTGCCATAAGCACATGGGATTGACATCCCCAAATCTTGAAGTGGCATAAACTACCTTTACGACCTCTCTATAACTCAAAAGGTGTTTCAGAAACACTCTTTGAGGGAATGTTTTTCAAAATATAAATTGCGGTCTCTACAACATATCCCCAAAACGAGGCTGAAAGATGAGTATAACTCATCATAGACCGGACCATGTCCAACAGGGTTCTATTTCTCCATCCTGATACACCATTCTGCTGAAGTGTACCTGGGGCTAAGAGTTGGGACGTGATTCCATGTTCTATCATATAGTTATGGAATCTTAAGTCCATAACTCTCCACTACGATTAGATCGTAGTGTTTTTTATTTTATTACTTAACAAATTTTCAACTTTAGTTTTATACTCCTTGAGCTTTTCAAGAGCTACAGACTTATATTGCATTAGGTGTAGATACCCAAATCTAGAATAATCATCTATGAAAGAGATGAAATATTCATACCCACCTCGTGCTCTTACATTCAGGACCACATATACTACAGACCATTTAGGTTATCACTTAAACATGATCCACATGTATGTCTCCACATACATGTTTAAGTTACAATGATAACCTTGGATGTTAATTTATTGGTTTGTAGTTAATGCAACTAAAATATCACATAGTTTATAGACAAAGTGAATAAAATATCATATATTATTAATCACATAAGAGTTTGTTCATACAATATTTATAAACTATAGGACCCTGTGAGATTTAGGAAATCAACCCCAACAATCTTCCACTTATCCTAAAGCTACTGGGGTGTACAAGATAATCAAATTACAAGTACACAAAACAATAAACTAGGGCAGAAACGCCCAATACAAGATCTCTCACTTGCCCTAGTCCAACCATGATCTGTCTCATAGACTCGTACTCTGCAGGTGACCCTCAAACACTATAGCCATGAGGACCTTCATAAGCGGATCAGCAACGTTGTGCTTCGAAGCTATCTTCGTGATAATCACGTCTCCTTGATGCACAATCTCTCAAATGAGATGATACTTCCGCTCTATGTGCTTGCCACGCTTATGACTCCTAAGCTCCCAGGAATTAGCCACAACACCACTATTATCACAATAAAGTGTAATGGGCTTTGACATGTCTGGAACAACTTCCAAATCAGTCATAAATTTCCTGAGTCAAGCGGCCTCTTTAGCAGCTTCACAAGCCACTACATACTCCGCCTCTATGGTGGAATCCGCGATGCACCCTTGCTTGGTGCTACGCCACACTACTACCCCTCCGTTAAGAGTGGACATTGATCCTGATGTGGATTTCTTAGAATCTCTATCAGTTAGAAAATCAAAGTTTGTGTATCTTGTAAGGATCAAATCCTTAGTACCATACACAGGCATGTAGTTCCTCCTTCTCCGTAGATACTTGAGGATGTTCTTAACAGCTGTCCAATGATCTAATCCTGGATTGGACTGATATCTACTGACTATCCCCACTGCATAGCAGATGTCAGGTCTAGTACATAACATCAAATACATTAAACTGCCCCACGACAGATGCATAGGGGATCTGTCTCATATCCTCAATCTCTTGAGGTGTCTTAGGACACTGTTCATTAGACAAAGTAACTTCGTGACTGAAAGACAATAAGCCCCTCTTGGAGTTCTGCATCGACTACTTGTTAAGCTTATTGTTAATATATGATGTTCAAGATAGTGCTAGCATTTTGTTCTTTCGATCTCGAAAGGTCTGAATACCCAGAACAAACTGAGCCTCTCCCAAATCTTTCATTTGGAATTGGGTCGCTAGTCAGTTCTTAATTGTAGTTAGTAAATCTACTTCATTCCCAATGAGTAGGATATCATCTACATACAACACTAGAAAAACTACTAAACTTTTGATGATCTTCTTGTAGACACAAGGCTCATCATCGTTTTAATCAAAGTCATAAGATTTGATTGCAGTATCAAACGTTATGTTTCAAGATTGAGATGTCTGTTTCAGTCCATAAATGGACCGATTAAGTTTGCAAACATTTTGCTCTTGACCTTGGATTATGAATCCCTTAAGATACACCATATAAATGGTCTCCTCATGATTGCCATTCAGAAAAATAGTATTGACATCCATTTGCCATATCTCATAGTTATAATATGAGGCAATGGATAGAAGGATCCAAATAGAATTCAGCATGACAACAGGCGAGAAATCATCTCATAGTCGACTTCCTCTATCTTGGTATAACCCTTTTCCACCAGTATAGCCTTGAAGGTTTGCACCTTCCCATCAACACCTCATTTTCTCTTGTAGATCCATTTACAACCTATAGGTTTAACCCTGATCTACAAGATCTCATATTAAATTGAAGTATATAGACTCCATTTTGAGATCCATGGCTTTGATCCATTCATCTCTGTCAACATCCTCCATTGCCTTCTTGTAAGACAATGGATCCTCAACCTCGCTATCGGCTACCGTAGCTAGGATTTCAATTAAACCCATATAGCGAATAGGTGGGTTCGAAACCCTCCCACCATGTCGAGGTTCCCTTAACACTTGAGGTGGATTTGACCTACTAGATGAACCTAATACAACAACTCTTGTTGAGATACTAGACTATTTAACAACTCTTGTTGAAGATTCAGTAGTTTCTTTGGAAGTCTCATTCAACAAGATTTTACTTATGGGTCTGTGCTCCCTTATGTGGTATTCCTCAAGAAAATTAGCATTTGTCAATACAAATACTTTATTTTCTTTAGGATCAAAGAAATAACCACCTCTCGTTCCCTTGGGGTAGCCTACAAATAGGCATAACCTCGAACGTAGTTCCAATTTCTTACGATTGGCCTCAAGCACATGGTGTTGGGCAACCCCAGATTCTGAAATGACATAAACTAGCTTTATGATCATTCCATAACTCCATTGGTGCTTTGGCAACACTCTTGGAGGGAACATAGTTCAGGATATAAGTTGCAGCCTCCACTGCATGACCCCAAAACAAGTTAGGTAAGGAAGCGTAACTCATCATAGACCGAACCATGTCCAATAAGGTTCAATTTCTCATTTCTGATACACCATTCTGCTAAGGTATATCAGGTGCTGAAAGTTGGAATACTATTCCATGTTCTATCAAATAGTTCTAGAAAGTCAAATCCAGAAACTCTTCACCTTAATCAGATCGAAATGTTTTAATCGTTCTATTTAATGCGCCTTGACTTATTTGAACATTTCAAAAGATTCAGACTTATGTTGCATCAAATAAACTTACCCATATCTATAATACTTATTAGTAAAAGTGACGAAATATTCATAAGCTCCCCTAGCTCTTACATTCATCGGACCATAAAGGTCTGAATGAAATAGCTTTAGAGGTTCTTTGGCCCTATGACCTATTCCAGTATAAAGCCTTTTACTCATCTTGCCTTCAAGGCATAACTCACACATAGGTAAAGAACTTTCTTCTAACTCACTTAGAAGTCCATTCTTCACCAACCTTTCAATCCTATTGAGACTAATATGTCCTAGTCTTAGGTGTCAAAGTTGGGCATTTTCCTTAGGAGAAATTCTAGGTCTTTTATGTTGAGTTACAATAGTTTTAAACATCTCTATGTTATGGAGGGCATTTGTTGATAACGGCCTTAACACATACAAATTATTTTCCAGTTTAGTAGAACATATATCAACACCATTCTTGGTAATAAGCACTTTATTATAAGAAAAGTTCAATTGATAAGAATATTCTAAAAGACACTTTACAGAAACTAAGTTCCTTTTTAAATCAGGAACAATATATACATCATTCAGAATGAAAAATTTGTTCTGTAAAGTTAACCGGAGATCTCCCACTGCCACAATTGAGACGACGTGCTCGATTCCAACTCGCATCGTCATCTCACCAGCATCAAGTTGATGCCATGAACTAATTCCCTTATATGAGTAACAAACATGGTTAGTGACCCAGAGTCAATAATCCAGGCAGAATCACCATTTTTCACTAAACAAGTTTCTAAAACAAGCAAATCACATTTACCTTGTTTGACTTTATTTTCTGCCAAATATCTAGGGCAGTTTCTCTACCAGTGTCCATCCTGGTTGCAATGGAAATATTTTCCCTTCTTAACTTTCATTGGTTATCTAGCCCTTAGAGCAGCAACTCCTGGGTTAGCAGCAGTCTCCCCTTTTCCACCCTTTTTCTTCTTCCATTTTTTGGTGCGGAAGGAAAAAGGTGCAAACTTAGTTTCGGAGGTCGAACCTTTATGGAACTTTTTGGATGATGAAACAATATTTGCTTCACCTTTCTTCTCCTTGATTTTCAACAAGGATTGGAAAGTCTGTAGCTCATTGAGCAAAGTAGTTAGATTGTAGTCAATCCTGTTCAGAACAACATTGCTACGGAAGTGAAGGAAGCTTTCTGCTAAAGATTCCAGAATGACGGTTATCTGAACATTCCCATCAGGGACTCCATGATCTCACGTGCAGTGACCATGAGCTCATGCTTCTTGGCCAAGACTTCGTTAAGACTTGCTAAGATATACACTCGGACCTTCTCATTTGCCCTTGTCCATCACTCATATGCTTCCCATATATTTCGAGGAGTGGTAGGAGGTGGAATGGGAGGACACTCCTCCATTAAGATGAAATATAATCATTGATGATTAAAATCGTGTTTATGGTGTTTTTCCAACTAGTGTAATTTTCGCCAATTAATTTGTTGATGGAAAGTAAACTTAATGTAGCGGTAGCCATATTAAATTGTTGAAACATAACAAACTTAATTAAGTCTACTTGCATTGAACTACTTTTAGAAAACCAATCAAGTTTTAGTAAAATAGTTTATTGTACCTTAAGAGACATATCTTTTGCAATAATACTTCAGTGAGGCAGGACAAAAGTCACCGTAGGGTGATCAAGTGCCCATTCATTGAAATGAGACATTCTCAACCATTAGACAGGACCAACTCTTTGTAACTGTAATTAATAGTCACCATTATTCGGTCTAGATTTGTTAACCTCCTTAACAATTCTGTGTAAATGTAACCCCTCATTTTAGGTTATAGAATCATGTCCTAATGAGTCAACCTTAGGGAAAAGTCGATTAGAAAAGAGACTAAAGCAACCCTATCCATTTCTAGAGATCAAATAAAGCGTCATGCAAAACTGTCATTCTTTAGAGGGACACCCAAGATGCCTCGAGGCGATGCACGAAACTTTATCCAACTAATGAGAGAGACTGAGGGATGTGTTGTCACATGTCCTGCTCCCACTTACTATAAAAACTCTCTCTATTCACCTTGGTATTGACCTATCCAAATGCCACCCGTAGGGGGACACCCATGGTGCTTTAAGGTCGAGAGTAGATTGAAGGAGTAATATAACATGCAACGGAAGAATTCAGAATCAATAAACACTTAAACTACATTTAATTTGAGTTTTAAACATACTACTTATGAAGTTTTCAAAATAAGGTTTGAACATGATAATACCTTTGTAGTTCTCTTCACGTTTTCAACAGAATCTTCACAAGTTTGAGCTGGATTCTTCAGATAGACCACCAAAAAGATCTTCTCAACTATGCTTAACAAGAAATGTGTGGTGGAAACACTCTAATCAAGCTGAATTGAAGATGAACTAGTGAGGGTGGAGTAGGGTTTTAGTTTTACAGCAGTAAGGATAAAGAACTCAATCTTCTTCCAATTTCCATGCATGAAGCTTCATTATATAGCTTTAAATCATGCAATAGAAGATGACTGCATGTAGGACAACTCTTACTTGGTATTGATTGAAGAGTTCATGGTGGAAATTGGTGATAATACATTGTGAAGTTAGTGGATTTTTCCAATTTTTGGGAAAAACCCACCAACTCAAAATCAATTTAAAAAAATTGGATTATTATTTAAATCAAGCTATTTTATTTTAAATTTAGTTTTATATAATTAGTTAATTTAAATAAAACTAATTTAATTAATTTAATATCTTAATATTAAAATAATAAAACATCAATTTCACCAATTTGATTCAAAATCAATATTTAAATCATAATTTAAATATTAATTGATTCTCCAATCTTAAGCCGATGCTGAAGAATTGGAATCTGCAGCTCGGCCTTCTTCACTTGTTTCTTCAATTACAACTTAATTTCAACTCTAATGACTCCATATAAATTACAGACTCTTAAGCACACATATAAGTTCATCAAACAAGAGCCAATCACAAATTTAAGCAAGAAATCAAAGAGAAAATAAATGTCAAAACTCATAAAACCATATTACTGCACCATTTTCATGTATCTCATGAAAAACACTCAACAAGTCAAAATGGAATGTAAGTCTTACAAGAAAGCAATTGAGGGTTGCAAATCCTCCCACTATATAAATCAAAGAGACTGACTTCCAATTCTATCTTGAAACATCCATCAACAATTCATCCACAAACATTTATCACATAAACACAATGCACATCATAAAACTCACCAGTACTGTAAATGAATTCAATACAAAAATGGAATTTGGAATAAGAAACCAACAACCTGGCTCTGATACCAACTGAAGAAATCTCGACATGAGAAGATTCTTGAGCGGAAGCGGATTGTCCAAATTCCATTAATTATTGAATACAAAGTTTACAATAAACATACAAATAGATATGCATTCAAGGTTAAATTACAACATGTTTTTACAAAAAATAGGTTTCAAGAAACCTCACCTTTGAAGAAACTTTCTTCGAGTAATCCCTCGTACTAACCACGAACATAACTCCTTCTTCGTGGATCTCATTCTTCACGCACGGACACTACCAAGCGAGAACCCTATGTATTTTCTTTTGAGATTCAAAGACTCAAGCAGAAGTTGTGGGCTTTGCTTGAGTCCTAGGAAGAGGGAAGGAAATGAAGAGAATGAAAGGGAAGTTTTCTTTAGAGAACCTTTCTCTTTCAGATTGTGAATCAATAAAAAAGATGATTCACTCAACTTCTTCAATCACTTGTTAGTTTTCTTTTAGAGAATGTGGTGAGAGAATTATAACTCCTTCCCTTTTATTAATTTCAAATAAATTAATAAAAAATAGAATATATAATAACTACTTTATTATATATACACTATATGTTATATCAAATATAACATATAACCCATAGTTTTATATTGCATCAAATACAACATAAACTATAGAATATATTCTCTCTTATCTATGTTGGGTTTTATGTCCTAAAAACTCGTAGTTTGTAAAATGATAAACAATTTTCTATAATCAATAAACTATTGATTTTATAAATTGTAGATATGAAAGTCTAAATCCAATAAACTAAGACCCATGACTATTACATAAGCACTTGAACTTTACGTGGAGACATAAGAGTGGATCGGGTTCGAGTGAATAGTCAAAATGATCTATAGTACATGAATAAGGTTGGGTATCTTATTCTAGTAACACTATTGGATGCGGCCTACTTTGTAGTTGTTACAAACAGTTGTAAAGTGCTACATACGATGTGATCCTAATTCGTACATGTTATAACATGAGGAGTGAGGGTGTCCTATGCAATGAGTTTGCATAAGATCGGATAAAGAAATAATTCACTCTTACTTTATAACGTTGTTTACTGTATAAGACTGACTATTTCAATTAGATAACCTAGGTAACTTGATCTTAATCTCGAGCTAACTATGAACTCCTGTTTATTCGGGATTATTCTTGAATTTGCATAGGTGAAGGTTGACTCAACAACGCCAACTCAATAAGCCTCCCATTTCAAGGGTAAGACCTAATAGATAGCTGAGGATATAGGGTGCAAGACGGAGTTCACGCCTACCCAATTTAGGGATAGGATAAAGGTTTTTCTCTTAAGTACTAAATCTAGGTCTTGAACAAGAGGTCTCACCCTCTCACTGGGCTGTGAGAGTTTGGTTTAGTGATTGGATCACAAACCAGTTGTTCATTAGAGGATCAGTAGAAACATGAGGTATAAGACGTAATCTCGGGGGTAAAACAGATATTTGACCCAACCATTATTACAAACAACCTATGAAGGGTCAACTTGTTGATTATGGTTAAATTATGTGGACATAATATATCTACAATGAGGGGAGTGTAACTATGGGCTTTAGTGGAGTGACCTATTAGTTAACGAATGGGGGTTAATTTGGGCTAATGAGTTTAGCCAATTAATCACGGATCGTTGGAACCCATGATCGATAGGTCCGCGAGGTCTCCCTACTAGCTCATAATTGGATTAGCTCTAGAGTAGCGTGATAAGTTAATTTGAAACGTTCAAATTAGAATTAAGAGAATTAGTAATTATATGAGATATAATTACGTGTTTAATTTTATAATTAAATGGAATAGGATAATTTATATTTAAATATGATTTAAATATATAAAGATGAATGTGTGTAAAAAATTAATTTATGAAATTAATTTTATAAAATAAATAAAATTTTCAGTTTTAAAATCAAAATTGATTTTGATGGAAATTGAAAAATTGGTATAATGCACAAATAGAAAAACAAGTTATCCCATTATCCATCTTCTACTTGCACACACAAGATCCATCACCATTGCCTTTAATTACTCCAAGCATGATCTGCAATTTACTGTGAGCAATTCTTCATAATCCCTTGATTCAAGCTTGTTTTGAGTCCCACAACTCAATCTAGAGCACTAAGAGAATAGTGGGGAAGATCTTAAGGTGGTCTATAACGAGATTCAGAAAAGATTGCAGCTGGAGATCGAGCATTGATGAAGTTCTACAAAGGTATGTCATGAAACTCACTTGTTTGTGCAAAAGCATGTTTTATATTTTGCCAAAATTAATGAATTAGATTGCTTAATGATCCTTGTAACTTCCACTGTTGCTAATACAATCCTACAAACTATACATGACATTTAATATAAATCACATTTATATTAAATTCATTTATATGAATCTCATCCATATAAATGATATTTGGATCATATCCAAATATTTTGTTCCTCTCCATGTAAATCATATTTATATCTAATTATACGAATCTCATTCATATACTTGGTATTTGAATCATATTCAAATTCCTCTCATAATATATCAAATACATTATAATTAATTATATCATATATAATTAATTCCCTCAAATAATTTGAACACTTAAAATTAATCCAAAAATTAAATCCATGTTGAGCTACAGTGTGGACCTTATGAACCTGTAGATTGAAGCTCCAATGATACTCAGATAAATAATTAAACTTTTTAATTAAATTATCTAATATCCGTTAACTGTCGGTCACTCCACTAAAGACCGACAGATGCACTCTCCGCACTACAGATATATTTCTGTGTCCATTGGATATAACCAATCAATAGCGCAATGACCCTTCACAAATTGCTCGTAAGTACAGTTGGGCCAAAATACTGTTTTGCCTTTATAGTTACATCTAACTCCTTAAGTACTACTGATTCCTCTAATGAACACTAAGTCATAGTCCTACTATGACCAAGTCCTCTCGGACCAAGAGAGGGTGTGACCACTATGTTCAAGACCCGGAATCAACCCTTAAAGGAGCAATTTATCTACTTGCCTCTGCATCGGGGAATAAGTGAATTTTGTTTGTGTAGTTGAGTTCCCAACTCCCCAGTCAGACGAATTTCCAAAATGGTAGGCTTGTTGAGTTGGCAAACTAGCCACTCTCCCCCATACAAATCAAAGTACCGCCTTCATGAGTAGAAGTTCACAACTCAAGTCATGTCACCTATGATCATCCTAGTGAAATATAAGTATCTATTATTAATGGTGTTATATAAAGAGACTAATCATTTCGTGGTCTAGTCTTACACAAACTCTTTGTAAAGGATACCTCGCTCGCATGTCTCCACATGAATGATCAGGATCAAATCATTTGTAGCACTTTACAACACTTGTAACACCTACAAAACGGATCGTATCCGTAGTGTCACCAGGATAAGGTACCCAACCTTATCCATCTACTACAGATCATTTAGGTTATTATTTAAACAAGACTCACTTGTATGTCTTTACATAATTGTTTAAATTACATTAAATAACTTCAGATTTTAATTTATTAGATTGAGTATATGATTATAAAATAACACTTATTTTATTAACAACAATATGTTTATACAGAGTTTACAAACTACGAGATTACAAGAGGATTTAGGAAACCATTCTCAACACGATCATCTAGTAGGTCAAATCCACCTCAAGTATTGAGGGAACCTCAATGCAGTGGGAGGGTTGCGAACCCACTTATTCGTTACATGGGTTTAACAGAAAACCTAGCTATGGTAACTGACAAAGATGTCGATGATCCATTATCTTACAAGAAGGCAATGGAGGATGTTGACAAAGATGAATGGATCAAAGCTACGGATCTCGAAATGGAGTAGATGTGCTTCATTCAGTTTGAGATCTTTTTTATCTACCTGATGGGGTTAAACCTATAGGTTGCAAATGGATCTACAAAAGAAAACGGGGTGCTGATAGGAAGGTGCAAACCTTTAAGGCTAGACTAGTGGCAAAGGGTTATATCCAAGTTGAGGAAGTCGATTATGAGGAGACTTTCTCACCTGTTGTCATGATCAAGTCTATTCGGATCCTCTTGTCAATTGCCTCGTATTATGACTATGATAATTGGCAAATGGACGCCTTGCTTTTCTGAGTGGGGGTATCTTATACAAACAGTTTGAATAAGACCGAACCAAGAAATGACTAATCTCTTTATAACGTCGTTAATTAAAGAGATTAACATTTCAATAGGATAACCATAGGTGACTCGACCTTAATTCTGAGTCAGTTATGAACTATGAAGGCAACCATTTAATCTATATGGGTGAGAGTGACCAAGTTTGCCGACTTAACAAGCCTAACATTTTTTAGATTTGTCTGAGTAGGGAGCTGGGAATATAGCTACGCGAGATGGAATTCACTCATTCACGTCTTTAAGGTAAGTAGATGTTGCTCCCTTAAGGGTTGGTATCGAGTCTTGAACATCAAGGCCTCACCCTCTCACCAAGTTCATTCCATCAGTGGACAAACTTAAACAGAGATTTCTTGATTATGAACCAAAAGTTGGCCATAAGTGATCAATCAACCTCCAAGATGGAGAATCAGCTAGATGCCTCATAATACCGCCTACTTTCCTATCTATTGCATGCCAACACAAATTCTTTGCATGTTTAAAGTTATTGGACATCCTTATGAACCTTGGAACTATTGAAATGTACCACAACTACTTAGCAACCACTCATTTTTTCTCTTCAGTTGAGTTATTAAGTATATTTCATCTTGATAAATTACATTTAGGACACCCAGTGATATTTGCATACTCTTATCTATACAAACAATAATCATTTGGACATATCTATTTTTTGGTAACTCAATCCTAAGGCACCTAGTGTTTTTCCGCTTCGTACATGGACTTTTGTATTTCATTATTTTCAAGTAGGAGATCACTTATTATGCACAATAATTCAGAAAAGCTAAATTTACTCCATATGAACCTAATCTTTAAGTTGTACAATCTCAAGAGAGCTGACAACTTCATGAATTTTTTATATCTAGGGTATAGAGGCTTCTTAGCATCATCAAACATAGTGACAAACATATTGAGTACATCAGAAAATCGATCATAAGCCGATTGAACCATGTTCACTACGTTAAATAAATCGTCATCTTCGTAGTTTTCGTCCATTGCATTCTCAATCTTATTGATAACATTCTCTGTGGTCAGATATCGCCATGTCGAAACCATACTTTATAGCTTTGATCAATTCCATTGGCATACAAATGAACCTAATTACCGATTCCCGCATTTCAAACATGGACATCTAATTGAATTGGAACCATTGTCATGACGTAAACCAAATTCAATAAATGTTTCAGCTCCTAACTCGTATTCTGTAGATATCTTGTTTTCTATCATCCATGATTTGTCCATTATATAATATTAGAAAACTTGATTATTTGTAATTAGCCTCTAAACAAACTTGGTTACATAAAACATGGTGAAAAATAGTTAGTTACAGGAACTTAGGATCATGTGAGATTGAGAGTAATTCAAACATTAACCACGAATGGAGGCCTTTGGGTAAGAATGAAAAAAACCAAAAAACAAAATAAAAAATAAATACATTTGCAAACGAGACCTTAGTATATAAAAGAGAATATATTACTTTTTTTATCGTGGCCCGATGAATGAATGTCACAAATCGGATTATAGTAGAACCACTCTTCAAAAATTTCACCTGTGAAAATTAGAACAGTAGGAAGCCTTTTAGACACTAGGCACTATACAATCCAATATTTACATAAGCAATCAAAATCTGACACATAAACGTCCCACTTGACTAAATGGCCCCATAGTTTTTTTCAAAGGTTTCTTTTTGCTCTTTAACGTGCATGTTCTAGATTATTTTGTACATTTAGTCCCTTTGTTAACTAAGCCATCAAAGTAATGATTTGTTCCCTATACTATAAAAATGGTTACAATTTAGTCCCTCTGTTAACTATTCCATTAAAACCCCATTTCAGCACCCCATTTCTTTTTTTATTGTGTGGATTGTGAACTCAAACCATCCATTGTGACCAATGTTCATTCCTCATCCTCAAGTTGCCTCAAGTAAAGTTAATTACAACAGTTTTCAATTTAAAAGGCAAAAAGAAAGTGCAAAACCTTGTTCGTCAGAGGTGAAGTAGGTATTTCAATGTTGATAGAGCAATTTCTAGGGAAATCTCCTTTTTCTATATCACTGACAACTGCATTTATCAAGGGCAAACAGACGAATACAACATCCTTCAAGTTACTTTCTTGGCTTTGATCCTTCTTCTTGAAGTGAAATAAATAAAGGTAAAAAAGTGGGAAAGAAAATGAACATTGGCCAAATTGCTTGATGCTGCTTCTGAACCAGATAAGTCTTTCAACCAAACGGTTCAGAGCAGTCAAAATGGTAGGCAAAGGAAGAAAGCAATGTAAGTTAATCCTGACCGTGGCATGACTTTTGTATCATCCGTTCATTTTGAAGAATGTTCATATAAAGAATGGGGATGTCCAGCTCGTTCATTTAAAAAAAAAAAAAAAAAAAAAAAAAGGTAAACAGAGCAAGAGACTACGAGACCATGAGCCGACAAATAGAGACCACAAAAAACGTCATGGATGGAACAGAGGGAGACCACCAACAACACTGAAGTGGAAGATGGACGGCGACACGAAGACAAAGATCGTTTGTGTCTTCAGAGACCCTCGTCGTTCGAACTTTTTAAGACCACCATCTACGCTGAAGTGGGCGGCGAAAAACGATAAAATGCTTTAGACAATATCGGCGGCAATTGACATCAGATCGTGACGGCAGATTGAAGATATAGGTGACGGGGGTTCCAAATTTGGGGGAAGAGATTTCGTATATGGATCGAAAAAGGATCGCGTGAAGGATTATGATGTTTTAGGAAAATAAAAATTTTAATAAAAAATACCTAATTAAATTTATTTAATGATATTTAATAAGTATAATGAATTTGCGACATTAAAATACTATCATGAAAAACCTGGTATTCGAAAATTAGCGTTTTTTCCTGCCAAAAAAGCGAAATTTTCACTTTTATGACACTTTTTTCTATCCCTCCTCTTAATTTGGATATATTTGTGTCATAAAAAGTATTTTGTCTTGTATTAGATGTTGTATGTATATATGTTTATCCTATATATGTTGTATGCTTTTACTGTTTTTGGAGTTTTCAAAATGAATAACAGCGACATGTGTATTCACACGCTTTCGCTATGAAATTCTATTCTTTCAATATTGTCTACCATTGTTTAAATATATACCGTTGTTTAAATATAGTTATTCTGTGATTTTTGGTTGTATATTGTGTGTATATATATATGTATGTATGTATATCTTTAACCTAGGTGTGACCTTTTCCCCCTCTTCCTTCAAAGTCCTTCAAGATTTCCAAACTTAGAGTTTTAAACCCAAAATCTCGAAATGTTGATATGGATATACATACATACATGCATACATACATGCATGTATACATTGAACTCTACAAATTTGGTTTAAATAATTTGATAATGTCGTCTATCTTAGTATATGGTCTAATCAGTAGCATATAAATGAGGTATATATTTACAAAATAACTAAATATACATGTGTACATATGTCACACCCCCTCACAGGCTACCTTTTTAACATGGGAAGAAATATGAAGACAACAAATGTCAATACTTTTATGATACCTATTGCCCCTTGATACCTGTAACTTGTCTCCTTGCCTTTGCATAATCTGATAAGCAAGAATACATATATATTTCCAGACATTTTAAACCTAGGCCTTAAAGGCATCAAGAACTTTAGATAACAATTGAATTCGTTTTAACACATCACATACTCTACATGCATATATATACATTAGGGTTCATAAGCTTAATTATATACTTCGGTTCTACCCTTTCCCCCCAACTAATATGTACATGATTATAAAATATTTCAAAACTTAATATAGACCTAAAGAATTTCTTGGTTTATCTGAAATCTTCTAGTAGTGGCGTGACAGACTGGCAGTTGTAAGTTAGGCACCAGAAACTCGATCGCTACCTAGGGAGGAAATTTTTTTGAAAATGTGAGCTGGGAAGCCTAGTGAGTGACTATTTGAATATAAATAAGCATAAACATAGTTTAAGTTAAAAGAACTATTGTAAAACAATAAATACATTTAGAGCTTTGAGGTTATTTTTCATGCTTTGAAATTTAAAACATCACATGGAAATATAAGCAAAACTCTGAAATCATAGCATGACTTATGCAAATCTTGTCAAACATAACATATACTTGTACCCTTTTTACCCTAGTTGAGGTAGAGCAAGCTCAATACACTCAAAGTCGATAACCTTAGCTGATCTAGAGTAATATCAATACAATCAATGACGATAACTCTCATATGTGTACGTAAAAATGCCCTCAAAAGGCTAAACACCCTAACACACAACCCAAAGCCTATATGTATGCTAAAGTGGGTCCCAAAGACTGTCATATATACATAGATATTGATATCCCTAGATACCTTCATTTTCTTGAGTATCAGGGTCCTGGATACTTTTATCTCCTCAAGTATCAAGAATCAAGATACATGAAACGTTCATTTGCAAATCATATTTTGAACATGAATTCATTGGGCATTCCATAAATAACTTATCATTGAACTACATAAACATAGATATGATACTTTAAATAACACATTAGGAATGCCTATTGAAATTGTGCTTGAAACATGTCATTTAAAAAAGAGCACATTAAGCTCTTTAAGAGAAATCCATACTTTAAGATAGCATGGAAACATTGAGGCATAAAGTTCGTGCAGAAGAAATCCATGATCAAACATATTTTTAAAAACATTGATGCATATACCTTATAAGAGAGAAACTCATGCTTTTAGCATACTTAGGAAACATGGATGCATATAGCTCAAAAACCCTTTTTGCACAAGAATTGACTTATTTCAAATAAAACTATTCAATGGAAACATTTAGGTAAGACATATTAAATCATTTGTCATTCATTATTACTGGTTAGCTCCCAAGGGATTATAGGCTCTTCCAACCATTGTTTGGCCTGTAAAATAAATTGATAACTCTTGGCTAATACTTTATCTCACCTTAAGTTTCATAATATCAACTAAAATACTCTTGAACCCATTTAACTCCAAATTATCCTTAGTTTAGGGTTTTAACTCCTTTAACCCTAAATTATTTAAAATATCCAAAAATTAGCTAAATACCCAAATTCATGCATTTCAAGGCTAAAATATTCCAAAAACATCCAAATGGGCTAGAAAATTACTTACATACTTCAAATAGTGCAAATTAAGGTCAATGGATTTCAAAAATAATGGTTGATGCACGACTGGGCGTGAGATCGGCTTAAACCATACACATGGACGTGTCTGGGCATAGGATGGGTGGAAAACCACAGACACATGCATGTTTAGGCACATGGAGGCGTGCGGTTGAGCACTGGGGATGAGGCTGAGGCATGTGCAAGGTGGGCTACTGAGGCGTGCGTGCGTATATGATGGTGGTAGGGAAGGCACACGCGGTGACCAACACCTTCTTCAACCTTCAGCTGGTGGATCCCATTGTTGGGAATGGTGTCCTAAATCTCCTTGTAATCTTGTAGTCAGTAAATTATGTATAAACATATTGTTGTTAATAAAATAATAGTGATTTTATAAGCATATACTCAATCCAATAAACTAAAATCCGAGGTTATTTCATGTAATTTAAACAAGTATGTAGAGACATATAAGTGAATCTTGTTTAAATAATAACCTAAGTGGTCTGGAGTAAATGGATAAGGTTGTGTACCTTATCCTGGTGACACTATGGATACGACCCACTTTGTAGATGTTACAAGTGTTGTATAGTACTACAAATGATCCGATCTTGATCATTCATGTGGAGACATGCGAGAAGTGATATCCTATACAAAGAGTTTGTATAAGACCGGACCACGAAATGATTAGTCTTTTTATATAATGGAGACTTACTTTTCACTAGGATGACCATAGGTGACATGACCTGAATCCTAAGTGAGTTGTGAACTCTTGTTCATGAAGGCAATCCTTTGATTTGTATGGGTGAGAGTGACCAGATTGCCAACTCAACAAGCCTACCATTTTGGGGGTTCGTCTGACTAGGGAGTTGGGAACTCAACTACACAAGATGGAATTCACTCTTTTCCGATACAGGACAAGTAGATAAATTACTCCCTTAAGGACTGACTCTGAGTCTTGAACATAGTGGTCACACCCTCTCCTGGCCCGAGAGGACTTGATCATAGTGGGACTCTGACTTATTGTTCATTAGAGGAACCAGTGGTACTTAATGAGTTAGATGTAACTACAGGGGTAAGACGGTATTTTGGCCCAATTGTACTTACGAGCAATTTGTGAAGGATCATCGCACTGTTGATTGGCTATATCCAATAGACACAAAAATATATCTGTAGTGCGAAGAGTGCATAAGTTTCATATAACTCGTATAAAACACCCACCACACCAAAATTAAACCGAATTGAAGACTTATATTATGCTCTGATACGAATTGTAGGAATGTATCAACAATAGCAGAAGCAACAAGGATCATTTAAGCACTCCAATTCATTAATTTTAGCAAAATATAAAGCATGCTCTTGTAGAAAACAAGTGAGTTTCATGACATACCTTTGTAGAACCACTTCAAAGCACGATCTCCAGCTGCAATCTTCTTCGAATCTTGTTGCAGACCACCTCAAGATCTTTCTACTATTCTCTTGGTGCTCTAGATTAAGTTGTGGGACTCAAAACAAGCTTGAATCAAGGGATGATGGAGAATTGCTCACAGTAACAATCTTGTTGAAGAACACTTTCTTCAACACGAATTTTCTATAAAATTCTCTCTTGATTGCATACTCGAAATTCACTCCAATCTCTTCAATATATTGCACATCATCATGCAAGGAAGAGAGTTGCAACTCATGCTTGGAGTTAATGAATAAGAGAAAATGGACAATGTGTGAGCATGAAGAAGATGAATAATGCAAAAACTTATTTTTCCATTTTGTGTATTGTTTTTCCAATTTTCCAATTTTATCTCAAAATCAAAACTTGATTTTTTAAAAAAATCCAATTTGATTTTAAAACTGAAATTTTTTTAATTTTATAAAATTAATTTTTAAATAAAACTTAATTAATTTAATATAAAATATTAAATTAATTTTTACACACATCCATCTTTAAATATTTAAATCATATTTAAACACAAATTCTCCTATTCCATTTAATTCTCAAATTAAACATGTAATTATATCTCATATAATTACTTCCTTTAATTCTAATTTGAACGTTTCAAATCAACAAATCACACTATCCTAGAACTAGTCCATTACGAGCTAGTAGGGGACCTCGCGGACCTACAGATCATGGGCTCCAACGATTCGAGATTAATTGGCTAAACTCATTAGATCAGATTAATCCCCATTCGTTAACTAATGGGTCACTCCATTAAAGCCCATAGTTGCACTTCTCTCACTGTAGATATATTATATCCACATGATTTAACCATAATCAGCAAGTCGACCCTTCACAGGTTGTTCGTAATAACTGCTGGGTCAAATATCTGTTTTACCCCCGAGATTACGTCTTATTCTTCAAGTTCCTACTAATCTTCTAATGAACAATTGGTTTGTGATCCAATCACTAAACCAAACTCTCTCAGCCCAGTGAGAGGGTGAGGCCCTCTTGTTCAAGACATGGATTCGATACTTGAGAGAACAACCTTTCTCTTATCCCTAAATTGGGTAGGTGTGAACTCCGTTTTACACCCTATGTCCCCAGTTATCTATTAGGTATTACCCCTAAAATGGGATGCTTATTGAGCCAGAGCTATTGAATCGACCCTCATCTATGCAAATCTAAAGATAATCCCGAATAAATAGGAGTTCATAGTTAGCTCGGGATTAAGATCAAGTTACCTAGGATATATAGGTGAAATAATTAGTCTTATACAGTAAACAACGTTATAAAATAAGAGTGACTTATTTCTTGGTCCGATCTTATGCAAACTCATTGCATAGGACGCTCCCACTTCTCATGTCATAACATGTATGATTTAGGATCACATCGTGTGTAGCACTTTACAACTCTTTATAACAACTATAGAGTAAGCCGCATCCAATAGTGTTACCAGAATAAGGTACCAAACCTTATTCATGTACTATAGATCATTTTGACTATTTACTCGAACCGATCCACTCTTATGTCTCCACATAAAGTTTAAGTACTCATGTAATAGTCATGGGTCTTAGTTTATTGGATTTAGACTTTCATACAATTTATAAAATTAATAATAAGTTTATTGATTATAGAAAATGTTTATCATTTTAAACTGCGAGTTTCAGGACATAAAACCCAACAATACTCCCACTTGGACTAAAACTCCAGTGGATCAATATATACAAATATATACAATGTTAAGTTTACATGGGGAGAATAAAATGTAAAAATAAAATAAATAGGGTATTACAATACCAAAAATTCTCCCACTTGCCCTAGTGATACAAAACTCATAGACCTAGTCCTACTAGGTGACCCTCGAACACTTTAGCCAATAGGGTCTTTGTAAATGGACCAGCTAGGTTGTCTTGTGAAGCAATCTGGGTGACGATTACCTCCCTTCGATGTACAATCTTCCTGATTAGATGGTACTTCCGCTCGATATGCTTTTCCTCTTTTATGGCTTCATGGTTTCTTTGAACATGCAACTGCTCCACTATTGTCACAGTAGAGAGTGACAGGCAGGTGCATATTTGGAACTACTTCCAAATCTGTCAAGAACTTTCTGAGCCATACTGCTTCTCTTGCTGCTTCGCTTGCAGCTACATACTTAGCTTCCATTGTGGAGTCAGTTATACAACTCTGTTTGATGTTTATCCATACAACTGCTCCTCCGTTTAGAGTGAATAATGACCCCCGAAGTTGATTTCCTCAAATCAATATCGGTCTGAAAGTTAAAATCAGTGTATTTAGTAAGGATCAGATCCTTAGTACCATACACGAGCATATAATCTCTCGTTCTCTGAAGATACTTGAGAATGTTTTTAACAACAGTCCAATGATCATGTCCATGATTGGACTGAAATTTGCTGACTATTCCTACAGCATAGCATATATCGGGACGAGTATACAACATTGCATACATTAAACTCCCTATTGCTAATGCATATGGAATTCGATTCATCTCCTCAAGCTCTTTAGGAGTCTTAGGACTCTGTTTCTTAGACAGGTGAATTCCATGTCCAAAAGGTCCAAAACCTTTCTTGGAATTTTGCATTTTATACCTAAACAATATTTTGCCTATATAAGATGCTTGAGATAATGATAATGTTTTGTTCTTGCGATTCCGAACTATTTGGATTCCAAGAACATATTGTGTTTCTCCCAACTTTTTCATTTGGAATTGGGAAGCCAGCCATTTCTTTACGTCAACTAGATATTTTACCTCATTCCCAATGAGTAGAATATCATTAACATACAACATCAAAAAAGCGATTGTTTTGTTAATGATTTTCTTGTATACACAGGGTTCGTCAACATTTTATTCAAAGCCATAAGATTTGATCGCAGTGTCAAATCTCATATTCTAGGATCTAGAAGCTTGTTTCAATCCATAAATGGATCGATTAAGTTTGCAAATTTTTTGCTCTTGACCCTACTGTATAAACCTTTATGGTTGAGACATATAGATACTCTCTTCAAGATAGCCATTAAAAAAAGTTGTCTTGACATCCATTTACCGAATTTCATAATCATTAAATGTGGCTATGGACAAGAGTATTCTAATAGACTTTGGGTGTACCCTTTTGCAATTGGAGAGAAGGTTTCTTCATAATCTACCCTCTCTTTTTGTGTATACCCTTTTGTCACAAATCTTGTTTTGTAGGTCTATAACTTACCAGCTTGATCTTGTTTTCTCTTGTAAATGCATTTGCAATCGATGGGTTTTACCCCTTTGGTTGATCTACAAGATCCCAAACAAAATTGAAAATACATAGATTCCATTTCAAGGTCCATGGCTTTAATCCACTGGTCTTTGTCCAGATCATTCATTGCTTGGTTAAAAGATAATGGATCCTCTAAACCATCATCTGGTATGATGACTTGAGTTTCAGTTAAACCCATGTATCGGTCAGGCTGTTGCACAACCCCCCACTACGACAAGGCATTCTCAACTCTTGAGAAAGATGCGAAGTCCCAGTTTCATCAACAACTCTCGTCGATGGACCTGCTCTATCAACAATTCTTGTTGAAGCATTTGTCATTTCTCTGGATATTTCTTCTATTACTAACTGACTGCGAGGTTGATGATTCTTTACATAGTTTTCCTCTAAGAAAGTTGCATTCGTCAATACAAATACCTTATCTTTCTGAGGATTATAAAAGAAACCACCTTTTGTTTCTTTTGGGTAGCCTACAAATAGGTATACTTTTGAATGGTGTTCCAACTTTTTAGGATTATGCACCAACACATGTGTTGGACAACCTCAAATCCTGAAGTGACGTAAATTTCCTTTACATCCTCTCCAAAGCTCGAAAGGTGTTTCAGAAACATTTTTCGAGGGAACCATGTTCAAAATATATACCGCAGTCTTAACTGCATGTCCTAAAAAAGAATTTGGTAACTGAGCATAACTCATCATGGAACGAACCATGTCCAATAAGGTTCTATTTCTCCTTTATGCCACACCGTTTTGTTGGGGTTTGCTAGAGGCTGTGAGTTAAGATTGAATTTCATGTTCTATCAAATAATTCTAAAATTCCATGTCCATATATTCACCACCTCGATCCGATCGAAGTTTTTTAATCCTTTTACCTAATTGCTTTTCAACCTCAGCCTTATACTCTTTGAACTTTTCAAAAGTTTACTTTTGATGCATTAGGTAAATATGCCCATACCTGGAATAATCATCTATAAAACTGATGAAATATTCATACCCTCATCTCGCTCTAACATTTAGAGGCCCACAAAGGTCTGAGTGAATCAACTCTAGGGGTTATTTGGCTCTAAGACCTTTTTGTCATTTTACCTTCGAGACAGGATTCACATGGTGGTAATGAACTGTCTTCGAACTTATTTAGATGACCGTTCTTAACCAATTTCTCAATCCTATTGAGATTTATGTGACACAATCTCAAGTGCCAAAGATAAGCATTTGGAGAAATCTTCCTTTTCTTATGATTCCCAATAGTTTTAAACATCTCTATGTTCAATACAACTTTGACCTCAGTTGGTTTTAACATATATAAGTTATTTTCTAATTTTGCAGAGCAAATATGTTTACTTTCTATATTGATGAAAACTTCATCATTTTCGAAATAAATTTTATAATTTGTTCTAGCAAACAAGAGATAGATATTAGATTCCTTTTCATAAAAGGAATATAATATACATTTTTCAAATAAATGTACTTATCTCCTATAAATAACTTTAGCTGAAACAATCTCCCCGGTCCCTACCTTAAAGATTGTTTCACCTTCTGTCAACTGTCTCCATGGACTTGTTTCCTGTGAGATAGTATAAACATGATTAGCGGCACCTGAATCAATTATCCAAATTTTATCGTTTTCCACTATACATGCTTCAATAACAAGTAAATCATATTTAACTTCTTGTTCGAATTCTGCATTCTCATCTACATAATTCAAAATTTCATATGAGTTGGGAGATAGAGATAATCCTCTATTAAAACTCTTTTGAGTAATCAATCACTAGTAATTTGTTTGTTGATTTGATTTTACTGTTATTTAAATCGGAAATGAGTATTCTAAAAGAATTCGACATGCTGATAAAATTCAAACAAATTCTAATTAGCAAATTGTAACTAAATTCAAACTTAAGTTTTAGCAAAAAACAATAATGTACCCATAACCATTATTTATTTGCAACGATACTTTAGTGAGTCAGAATATGTGCTACCGAGGGGCAGTCAGATACTCCTTCACTAAAGCAAACAATTTTGACCAAACACTATCTCTGGAATGACTCTTATTCCTATTGTCTTCGGAATAACTCTTATTCCTATATTCATTTAGTTATCGTTTTCAGTCAAGATCTTTACTAACAATTTAGTAATTCTTGTAAGTGTGACCCGCCATATTCAGATCTTATAAGACGGTATGAATATGCCTAAAAAATAGAAGACAATATCCAAGATGGAACTATAAGACTCTATTCATTTTACTTAAGTCTGGGTTGTTCCGAATCCTATGTTACAACCCTCCGTGGGGATAGCCATCACTAGACGACTAGCAAAGGGCCATTTAAAGCTAACCAGCATGCGCAACATAGGAATCTCACGATTCAGACTAATGGAGGAGACCGTAGGATATATTGACACATATCCTTCACCCACTTACTATGAACTACTTCCTTCGTTTACCTTGTTATTGACTCATACAAAACACTTTTCGAATGGAGGCCACTTCCAGGGTGACACGAAGCGACATATGAATCTCATGGTATAAACTATGTGGAGACGTGGTATTTGAAATCTATATATCATATAATAGACTTGTGTTTGAACAACTTTCCTTTATTCACCGTGGAGGTCACTTCTAGGGTGACACGAAGTACTAGTTAAATCCAGACTCTGAACTCTTAGGGATGCGAGAGCTAAGAATAACATATCGTATATGTTATTAATCTCCCACTGAAGTTTTCTAAGAACTCTAGACATGCTAAACATCCATAACATGCATAAAGACATTCAATATTTAATATAACACTTATATTAAATACAAGAAACTCTAACATGCATACTATATATTATAACAGATTATAACATATTTTCAATGCATGTAACATGCTTTCTATGGTGAGATTTTAAATCTAAATGGCATACTGTATGCATATACAAAACTTATTTAATTATAACATATATCAAATGCATAAATAATTAAACACAGACTGATATGGTTTTAGTTTTGGCATAAACAAGCAAACATAAGCCTAACTATTACAAAAAGCTTCGAACCCATCTTTGAACCGCTCCAAACTGAACCCAAGCATCTTGAACCAGATTGGATAAGTTTGAACCGGACCAGCCAAAAACCCTTTGAGGCTGAATCAGATTGGACCTTGAGAAAATTGGTCGAACCGACTACTCTCGATCCAACCTCAAAGTCTTGCTAAGGCCGATCGTGTATCGCTGAAGGCAATCGTCTAACACCATCGCCTTGTGTTGAGAAGAGGTACACGATCGCTTAGTGTCATTTGTTTATCGCATAGAGCAATCGTTTAGCTCTCGAGTAGAACTAAATGATCTCTTAAGACCATCGCTTAGCGCTTCATGTCATCGTTTAGTGTCCGTCGCAGCTAAACGATCGCTTAGCTCTATCGTATAGAACGTCATCGCATTGTTCAACATTATAGCTAAACAATCATTTAGTTCCATCGTATAGAAACTTCAATGCATCACTTAGCACCACATTTACATGATCGCTCAATGTCGCATCTACACGATCGCTTAGCTCTATTGCATAACACTCTATCGCATCTCTTAGTGCGCACCGCAGCTACACGATCGTGTAGTGCCATCGTATAGCAAATCCAATGTATCATTTAGTTCCCACACAAAATTTAAACGATCGTGTAGTGTTATTGTATAGCATATCAACGCATCGTCTAGCTTCCGTAGGTACACGATCGTTTAGCGTTCAACATCACAACGACCAGCGCCCGTTGCTATACAATCATCTAGCTTTTCTTCACATCATGTAATGCTTGGAACTAGACGATCGCTTAGCAACTGAACCTCAACAACGATTTTGAGCAGAAGCTGAAAAACTAGAACAGCAGCTCGACCTCTTTCACTTGTTTCTTTAATTACATCTCAATTTCAACTCTAATGACTTCAAATAAATTACATACTCTTGCTAACACAAAAAAACTCATCAAACAAGAGCCAATTACAAATTTAAATGAGAAATTAAAGAGAATTAAAATGCCAAAACTCAGAAAATCATATCAGTTCATATAACTCATATAAAACACCCACCGCACCAAAATTAAACCGAATTGAATGTTTATATGATACTCTAATACCAATTGTATGAATGCATCAGCAACAGTGGAAGCAAGGATCATTTAAGTACTGTAATTAATTAATTTTGGCAAAATATAAAGCATGCTCTTGCAGAAAACAATTGAGTTTTATGACATACCTTTGTAAAACCACTTCAAAGCATCTCCAATTGCAATCTTCTCCAAATCTTGTTGCAGACCACCTCAAGATCTTCCCTACTATTATCTTGGTGCTTTAGATTGAGTTGTTGGACTCAAAACAATCTTGTTGAAGAACACTTTCTTCAGCACGAATTTTCTCTAAAATTCTATCTTGATTGCAAGCCCAAAATTCACTCCAATTTCTTCAATATATTGCAGATCATCGTGCAAGGAAGAGAGTTGCATGAGTTGCAGCTCATGCTTGGAGTTAATGAATAAGAGAAAATGGACAAATGTGTGAGCATGAAGAAGATGGATAATGGAAAAACTTGTTTTTCCATTTTGTGTATTGTTTTTCCAATTTTATCTCAAAATCAAAATTTGAATTTTTTAAAAAATCCAATTTGATTTTAAAACTGAAAATTTTAATTTTATAAAATTAATTTCATAAATTAATTTTTAAAATAAAAATTAACTAATTTAATATCAAATATTAAATTAATTTTTACACACATCCATCTTTATATATTTAAATCATATTTAAATATAAATTCTCCTATTTCATTTAATTCTCAAATTAAACACGTAATTATATCTCATATAATTACTAATTCCCTTAATTCTAATTTGAACGTTTCAAATCAACTTATCACGGTATTATAGAGCTAGTTCATTACGAGTTAATAGGGGTACCTCGCGGACCTACAGATCATGGGCTCCAACGATCTGAGATTAATTGGTTAAACTTATTAGACCAGATTAATCCCCATTCGTTAACTAATGGGTCACTCCACTAAAGCCTATAGTTGCACTCCCCTCACCATAGATATATCATATCCATGTGATTTAACCATAATCAGCAAGTCGACCCTTCACAGGTTGTTCGTAATAACGGTTGGGTCAAATAACTATTTTACCCTTGAGATTACATCTTGTACCTCAAGTTCCTACTGATCCTCTAATGAACAACTAGTTTGTGATCTAATCACTAAACCAAACTCTTTCAGCCTAGTGAGAGGGTGGAACCCCTTGTTCAAGACCTGAATTTAGTACTTGAGAGAACAACCTTTCTCCTATCTCTAAATCGGGTAGGCGTGAACTCCGTCTTACACCCTATGTCCCCAACTATCTATTAGGTCTTACCCCTGAAATGGGAGGCTTATTGAGCCGGCGCTATTGACCCAATCTTCACCTATGCAAATCCAAGGAATAATCCCGAATAAACAGTAGTTCATAGTTAGCTCATGATTAAAATCGAGTTACCTAGGTCATCTAGGTGAAATAGTCAGTTTTATACAGTAAACAATGTTATAAAGTAAGAGTGACTTATTTCTTGGTCTGATCTTATGTAATCTTATTGCATAGAACGTCCCCACTCCTCATGTCGCGAGCACATAGAACAAAAATATCATTTGATTCGGGAGATTGTGCTTCGAGGTGATGTGATTGTCACGGATATCACGTCGGAGTACAACGTTGTTGATCCGTTTACAAAGGTTCTCATGGCTAAAGTGTTTGAGGGTCAACTAGAAAGTCTGGGTCTACGGGATATACGACACATTGTCTAGGGCAAATGGGAAATGTTACTGGGGTATAGTGTATGCCCTAGTTTATTGTATTTTTGTACTTTATTTGTATTGTACATTAGTCTCCCTAAGCTTTAGGACAAGTGGGAGATTGTTGGGAATGGTGTCCTAAATCTCTTTGTAATCTCTTAGTTTGTTAACTCTGTATAAACATATTGTTGTTAATAAAATAAGTGTTATTTTATAATCATGTACTCGATCCAATAAACTAAGATTTGAGGTTGTTTTAACAAGTATGTAGAGACATACAAGTGGAACTTGTTTAAATAATAATCTAAGCGGTCTGTAGTAGATGGATAAGGTTGGGTACCTTATCCTGGTGACACTACGGATACGACCCGCTTTGTAGGTGTTACAAATGTTATAAAGTGCTACAAATGTTCTGATCCTGATTATTCATGTGGGCACATCGAGCGAGAGTAACCTATACAAAGAGTTTATATAAAACCGGACCACGAAATAATTAGTGTCTTTATATAACGCCGTTAATAATATAGACTTACTTTTCATTAGGATGGCCATAAGTGACATGACCTGAATCCTAAGTGAGTTGTGAACTCCTGCTCATGAAGGCGGTCCTTTGATTTATATGGGTAAAAGTGGCCGGATTGCCAACTCAACAAGCCTACCATTTTGGGGATTCGTCTGACTGAGGAGTTGGAAACTCAGCTACACAAGATGAAATTCACCCATTCCCTGAAGTAGGGACAAGTAGATAAATTGCTCCCTTAAGTGTTGATTCTGGATCTTGAACATAGTGGCCACACCCTCTCCTGGCCCGACAGGACAGGTCATAGTGGGACTATGGCTTATTGTTCATTAAAGGAATAGTGGTACTTAAGGAGTTGGATGTAACTACATGGAAAAACGGTATTTTGGCCAGGTGTACTTACGAGCAATTTGTGAAGGGTTATCGCACTATTGATTGGTTATATCCAATGAACACAAAAATATATTTGTAGTGCAAAAGTACAATTGTCGGTCTTTGGTGGAGTGACTGACAGTTAACGGATGTTGGGTAATTTAATTAAAGAGTTTAATTAATTATTTAAGTACCGTTGGAGCTTCAATCTATAGGTCCATAAGGTCCCCACTGTAGATCAACAGGGATTTAACCTTTGGATTAATTTGAAGTGTTCAAATTAATTGAGAAAATTAATTATATATGATATAATTAATTATGATGTATTTGATACATTATGAGAGGAATTTGAATATGATTCAAATACCAATTATATGAATGAGATTCATGTAATTAAATATAAATATGATTTATATTGAGAGGAATAAAATATTTGGATATAATCCAAATATCTTTTATATGGATGAGATTCATATAAATGGATTTACTGTAAATGTGATTTATATTAAAAACTATGCATAGTTGAGAGAGAATGAAATCTACAGTTTATGTTGTATTTGATGCAATATAAAACTATAGGTTATATGTTATATTTGATATAACATATAGTGTATATATATAATAAAGTAATTATTATATATTTGAAATTAATAAAAAGGGAAGGAGTTATAACTCCCTCCCACATTTTCTCAAGATAACTAAGGTGTTTTTCAAATTGGTTGAAGAGAGATCATCTTCTTCTTGCGTTCTAATATCTAAGAGAAGAGTTCTCCAAGAAAAATCTAATCCTTTCCTTCTCATTCCCTATTCCAAGGATTCAAAAAAGCCCACAACTTCTGCTCGAATTCTTTAATCCCAAAAGAGAATACAGAGGGTTCTCGACTGGTAGTGTTCGTGCGTGAAGAAGGAGATCCGCGAGGAAGGAGTTCCGTTCATGACTGTTTGAGGGATTCGTGAAGAAAGGTTATTCAAATATGATATCTCTTGAAATTATTTTTATTTAAAGCATGTTGTAATTTATTTTGTTAAATGCATATCTCTTGTATGTTTACTGTAAAGTTTGTATTCAATAATTAATGAAATTTGGATGATCCACTTCGGCTCAAGGTTTTCCTCGTGTTGAGATTTCTTCACCCATGTTCTTTGACAACAACATATCCACACCGTTTTAGCTTTAATTTCATCAAGTCTTAACCAAATTACCTCAAATTTATTCCATAAAACTTTAAATCCATGTCTTAACTAACTAACGTGCAGATTTAAAGCTTTAAAATCCCTTTGATCCTTCGAAATCAACCTCCCTATCTCAAGTGCCTAAAAACTCATAGATTTATGAACAACCTTCCGTTTTTCATTAAAAAAACACCATCTTCTTGCATTCCAAGTGGGACAGCTTATCAAATTCCTGCTCATATTCCTCCACCGACATAACTCCCTATTTCAAGTTCAAGAACTCTGCCTGTTGTTTTACCGGGTGTTGGCCAAAAAATACTTCTCATAAAAGCGCTCCTTGAACTGCTCCTAGGTTGCAAGTTCCCCACCAGTATCAATCATTTTCTCTATTGAATGCCACCAGATTTCTGCGTTGCCAGTCAACATGAAAACTGCACATTGGAGCTTCTGCTCTTCCGGGCACCTCATAAAACGAAAAATCTTCCGGCCCACCAGAGTTCTGGGCAGTCTGTCCTGCCATCGTGTTATGGATCAGCTCCTGCAATTTTCCATTAAGGAGAATGCAACGACTTCACTAATTCTTGCTTCCATTGCCTTCTCATCGACTTGGGTCATAGGTGGACTCAGAGTTGTTGGGATAGTCTAGCTACTCTCTACTCCCTCTTCCTGCACCCCTGGAGGGGGAAGATCCCGAACTTGTGGATGATGAACTTAGGGGTTCTGAACCTCTTATCTAACAGTCTTTCTTGCTCTAAGTTTAGGTGCCATGTCCTGTCATGAACTCATAAATTAGCTCTTTACCTCTGGGTCTTTCTAAAAAATCATGCTACTAAAAATTACATCACTAATCTCATATATGCATTGAAAACTTTCATTAGTAGGACATACCTGGTGATGACGAGGAATCCATTATTGGGCCACATGGACTATCTAGACTTATGTAGTAAGTCAGTCTTCAGAACCCAAAACATAGGCTCTGATACCAACTGTAGTGACCCGACTCCCTAGGACTCAAGTTAGGTCGTTACTAAACACATGCATGCATGGAACTTAAAACGACACCCTTCTATAGTGAAATAAATGCTAAATAAATAAGGTAAATTAAAAAAACCTTCATTAAATTCAAATATTAAAAATAGATGATGGAGTACCCATAAATCATAAATGATAATAAATAGGTTTGAAAACAAATCTTAATAGTAAGTTTCAAACATCAAAACTGAAAGTTGAAAACATGAAAAGAAATCTAAATATCATGAGCAGAAGCATAAAACTGGTCCCAGTGGCTCGATCACAGATTCCGTTTGTCAATTGTTGGTGCATCTCTACCTTTACCTGAAACAACAACATGAGAAAGGATGAGTATAAAATACTCAGTAAGTAACCCCACTACTGGGGTTAGACTAGGCATCTATGTCCTCTAGATGCCTACCTCTGGTTGAAACATATAAACTTCTCTAGTCCTCATGGGACATACATACACGAAAAACTGATTTTTATCCTACTGTAGTTAAGTATGCCCACTACCTCTAGTAAGCCCTATAGGACCCATAACCTCTGGTGAATCCCGAAGGAAACACAACCTCTGGTGAATCCCAAAGGAAACACAACCTCTAATGGACATTTAACTAATTATTAAGGATACTGTCACAGTCTCAACATCACAAGTATCACAACATGGTCCTATAACATACATATACACCTCAACATCATGGCTCTATAACATACATATATGCCTCATTATCCTCATATCAAATACAACCTCATGGAATCAAGTATCATTTCATGCTAGCATGCAAGTATCTACGTACACAAATAAATCTTTTAGATCCTCATACAAGAACATACGTCGATTATACTATATTATCCGTCTATCATGCTATCGTTCTGTCATAATATTCATCTATCAAGTTAGCATATATCTAGTACCTGACCCGTGGGTAGTTCCAATAGTAAGATTACTTACCTCAAATCACAAGTCCAAATATTTCCCTCCAAGCAAGTACTCGATAATGAAACTAAAATTAGACCTACAAAATAAACCCAACATTTAATTCACACTAAGGCCCGATCCCACCCATCAATTCATACAATCAACCCCAAAAGTAATGTACCTAACTTGTGGCTTGGTCAACAGTCACTTCCAAGCTTTGGCACCAAAATCTCCATTAAATTCCACAAAGAAACACAACATCTACTTCTGATGAACAACGACCTTAAACCTTCGAAATACAATAGTCAAGTCATCACTTAATCCAATCATTAGTGGGTGTCCAAAGATCAACCTCAAAAACCACAAATGTTACCAAATTTCTTGTTGGAAACGAATCCGAACCCGCTGAACAGCACGTTGCGCACTCTAAACTACTCTAATCTTGGATCTAAATTCCAAATATAATAGGTATCAACCAAAAAGGAAATCCAAAATTTAATGCGCAAACAAGAACCTTCAAAACTTAGCCGATCTTACCCAAAACTTACCAATACTTGGCGAAATTTTCCCTTCCACGAAGCTAGACAACGCCTCACAATTTCCTCAAAACTTCAATCTAACCCCAATTGTGGCGGGTAACAACCAAACCGAAACCAAGTTAAAGGAATAACACTTTAATCCACGAAATCCATCCAAATGTGAAACCTCACCAAACACTTGGCAATAACAGATACATGGCCGAGGGACGAACGAATGGTGAACGATGGTGGCTGAACGAGTAGGGTGACACATGGACGGATAGTTGGCCGGCTGGTCGAGATCGGCGACGAGCAATAGTGGAGATCGGCTGCTGGGCTCGGGCGATGGAAAAAATCTAAACGAGTGGCTTGACTGGGTGAGAGAGTGGCTAACCCTGCAGTCGGGGCTGGTGAACTCTGGATATGGTGCAACGCGGGTTAACAGCGCCGGTGGCTTTGGAACGCATACGAAGAGCGACACACTGCTTTGGATGGACGTGCGGTTGTTTGAGGCGTCGATCGGGAGTGGCGTGACGTCGACTCTTCAGATCTGGCATAGATAGACGGTTAGAGGCTGCTTAGGGCTTGACGGCGGGGAGGAAAAATTTTAAGGGAGGGGGTGTCGGTGGTTGGAAGAAGAAAGGAAGGGAAGAGAAAGAAAAAGAGAAAAAAAGAAAGAAAAAGGAAAGAAAATATAAAAGGAAAATAAAATAAAATAAAATATTTTCCTATCCCACTTTATTCTATTAAATTTCTTTCCTTCCCAAATTGAAATTAATTTATGCCATAATTTTCAAATTGAATAATTTCCAACGTCAAAAATTAAATTCTCGCAATTATACTTAAAGTCCAAAATTCTAAAAATGCTATCAAATAATAAAAATTACTGAAATTACATTTATATTAAAAATTTGGGGTGTTACACGAAAAATTAAACTAAGATGTATGATATACCATGTTGAAGAAACCACAAACCCAAAAACTTCCTACCAATCCAAAATCGTGATTAAATTCTTTAGAAAATTGGAAAACAATGAGCTCCATCATTATCTTTTTCAATTAAAAGGAAATATTATACTTGTCATTAAAAATGTAGATGATCTCCATTGGTACTTTTAGAAGCTTGGGGGAAAGGGTTACGCTACATTTAGTTTTTTTCCCCCTAAAAAAGGGAAAATATAAAGTTATAAATTTGTAAACAATAATTTGAATTTTGGAATCAATATTCGATAAGATTTAATGAATACTTAATCTAAATATCTCACATACAACAATAAGAGTAAATAAGGAAAATAAATGTAACCGACCATGTTTATTTGGCCATATTTCAGTAGAATTTTATTTTGAATATTTTTCAAAAGCAATCGTTTGAAATGGCCATTTTCTAAGAGAGAGCGATCTTAAAAAAAAAAAGAAAAAGAGGAAAAAAAAATTCAAATTTATTGTTGCAAAGCGGGAAAGCTGTAGAAATCCATCGCATGTAGTACAAAAACACAACGATCGCACTACTATCTCGAGTCTCTCCACCAACAAAAACCAAACTCCATTCCCAAAACTCTCTGTCGGATTTCTTCCGCCGCCGTGCATAATCTCTCCGGCAGAAGAAAGGCGATTCCATTTCCAACTCAGGAATGGCCGATTCCACGACCAGTAGGAAGAAACCACTCAGCTTGAACGATCGTCATTACCGCCTCCTTCAGGATCTTTCTGCTCCTCCCAAACCCTCGTTGGCAACCGCTGCTGGTACAGTACACTCACTCCCTTCTCCCTTTTTTTATTGGTTCTCCAATTTTGCAGCTCTGTAGTCATTGCTGGTGAGTTTATTTTTGTGTGCAGATCAGAGTGAAGGAGACGAAGATGATAAACCCTCGAGAATCGAACTTGAGAATCAACGTCGCTTCAGTGAAGTCTTGTCTAATGTCGACGAATTTAATTATAATAGAGTTCCGAAGTCTTCAGGTGCTAATGGTATGGATTTCGTCTTCTTCTTTCGGTTCCATAACCATAGAATTTATTGGTAATTTCTTCACACTTCCGTGATGATATTTCTGTTTTTTGTTTTCACCCGGTAAACTTTTAGCCGAAGAAAAGCCGACGAAGGTTAAGATCAATGGCCGACGCCGTCTATGCAAACTCTCGTCTCAAGAAGATGATTATTTGGAGAAACCAGTGGGGTTCGATTTCAATGCACCCAACTTTTCTGGTATAACGGATTTTGATTCTCCTTCTCCGCCACCTCCACTGCCCGTTGATAATCGCGATAACAAGGGAAGTGGAATTAGGGATATTCTGAATGACTTGAGCACAAGGCTCGAGCTTTTGTCTGTCGAGAAAAAGCGAGAAAAGCCAAGAAATATTGATTCTCTAGACGACTTCTCGGCTTCTTATTGTGGAAAAGAGAAAGAGGAAGCAAATAAAGCCGATCATCGTGAGGTTGATAGTCTGAAGTTCTCCACCAATCCATCTAATTCCTTGTTAGGTGAAAATGTGAAAGTTGAAAAAGTTGTCAAGACTCCGAACGACGGCGTGAATAGTGAGTACAGAGAAGAAATTTGTCCAAATAAAGTGAAGGTACATGTGTTTGACGAGGGAATTCGTGAAGTTGATACGTGCAGTAAAGACAGCGAACAAGTTCTAAATCTAGAACATGGAAATAGTAAACATCACAAAGGACGAGATAAATGCACGAGTCAGGATGTTCAAAGGACGTACAATTCCCTAGGAAAAAGTCCCGTGTTGATAGATGAAGGAAAGGTAGACGATGAGGATGGTTGCGTATTTCTGAATCGTGAAACAAGGGATTTTAATGAAGTAAGAAGACAACATGGCAAATACGAAGAGAAGAATGACGATTCTGATGGGATTGTCATGTTTGATAAATCTGACGGGGACTTTATCTTGGAGGGGAAAAGCTCCATTGGCCACAAGTCTGCTTACAAATTGCAAGGTAGAATTGCAAAGATGCTGTATCCACATCAGCGTGATGGGTTGCGGTGGCTGTGGTCTCTACATTGTCAGGGTAAGGGTGGAATCTTAGGCGATGACATGGGTTTAGGGAAAACGATGCAGGTAACACCAGAAAAAGCTGTTCCCTCTCAATTTGTTTATTTGCTCAAATGTGTCTAAATGCATATTTTTTGTCCGTTTCTTCTCAGATTTGCGGCTTTCTAGCTGGACTTTTTTATTCACATTTAATAAAGAGGGTCTTGGTTGTGGCTCCTAAAACTCTCCTGCCTCATTGGATTAAAGAACTATCTGTTGTGGGTCTTTCTGAGAAGACGAGAGAGTAACTCTTTATTGCCTGGATTTTTTAAAATATATTTCCTACTTTTGTTATAAAACTGAACGCAGCTGCTGAGCTTTCCAATTCCTATACAGATACTATGGGACATCAGCTAAACTTCGGCAATATGAGCTTAATTATATTCTCCAGGTTAGATATATCTAAGTGTTGTGATTAAACTAAGCCTTATATCATGAATTAGAAGAAGCAAAGACAATTCTAAATATTAGATTGCATTATTCTTGGCAGAAGTTTGTTTTACAATGATATTATTCCAATTTTATCTTCATTCTTGGGATAAACCAAAATTACGGGTTAGGGGTCACTATCAATTAGTTTTTTAATTATGGGTTGGATTCCTCTCCTGTTAGTGAGTCGGTTTTTGATGTGGTTTGGAGGATTAAAATTTCCAAGAAAGTTAAGTTCTTTACTTGGCAAGTTCTGCTCGGCTGTGTGAATACTTTGGATAGGCTTGTGAGGAATAAGACTATGTTAATGGGTCTTTCTATTGTATTCATTGTCGAAAGGCGGTGAAAGGCCTAGACCACTTCTTTGGAGTTGTCATTTTGCGAGGTCATGTGGAACTGCTTCCTTTAGGAGTTTGATTTTGAGTTAGCTCGCCAGAGGGACGCTCATGCGATGTTGGGGGAGTTCCTTCTCCATCTGCCATTCTGAGGAAAAGGCCGGTTCTTGTGGTTTCTGGGTGTGTGTGCCTTGTTGTGGAATCTTTGGGGGTAGATAAACAACAGAGTTTTTAGATGTGTGGAGATTGACCCTTTTGAAGTTTGGTCTTTAGTGAAGTTTATTGTTTCTCTTTGGGCTTCATGCTTGAAGTTCTTTTGTAATTATTCTCTAGGTAACATATTACCTAGTTATATTTCCAAAAAAAAAAAAAAGAAAAAAAGAAAACAAACATCTTACCTAGTTGGAAACCTTTTCTCAAGGGTGTTTTTTTGTATACCCTTGTATAGTTGTATTCTTTCATTTTATTCACAATTCCATAAAAAAAAAAAAATTGTTGTGTATAATGGAAAGTTATACTTTGTCTGTACTACTTGTCTCCACAACAGGATAAAGGTGTTCTTCTTACGACTTATGATATTGTGAGGAATAATTCAAAGTCTTTACAAGGAAACTGCTTCTCTGAAGACGATGAAACTGAGGATGGAACAACATGGGATTATATGATCCTTGATGAGGTCATTATTAGTTACTTGTAGTTTACTTATTATGAAATTGTTCTTTTTTGGTAATATTTAGTTGATAAGCTCATTTTATTTGTAGTGATTGTTCCTTACCATAAAGAAACTATACTATACATTCTACAGATCAAAGTCTCAATTCATTAGGTTCAAACTTCTGTAAAAACTAAAATTCTGTTATTAGAAGTCAAATTTAAAGTTGGTTCCAAGATTCAAGAACTGGTTCTTTGGTTTTTAGTTTTTTTTTTTTTTTTTTGAAATAGCTTGAGGGTCATGCACTCATTTAAGTAGATATGCATGTCTGTTAAAGTGTTGATATAATTAAATTTAACACACCAACTCAAACTTTTGGGGTCAATCAATGATTTGACATGGTATCAGAGCATGAGGTCATATGTTCAATCCCTTGTCATATTATTTTCTCCCCAATTAATATCGATTTTCATTTGTTGCATCTTCTACAAATTTTCAAACCAAGTAAGGGAGGGTGTTGAAATGTTGATATAATTAAATTTACTTTTAACCCATCAGCTTAAGCTTTTGGATCAATTGGTGATTTAACCCATCGGCTTAAGCTTTTGGATCAATTGGTGATTTAACAATGTTTTTAGATCTTATCATTTTTTTCATAAATAACTTGTTTCCCATAATTCAAGATAGACTTTCCATTTGCTATATATATTGGTGTGATTGATCAACCCATTTATAATCCAGGGTCATCTTATAAAGAATCCTAGCACTCAAAGAGCCAAAAGTTTGCTTGAGATACCTAGTGCTCATCGCATAATTATAAGTGGTACACCATTGCAAAACAATCTGAAGGTATTGCACTACCAGTTATACCAGAGAATATATTGCCATTTCCCTTTCATCTTTTGTCCGCTTTCATTCATAAATCACTCCATGGGAGGTGTATTTTTAGTATGATCCCATACAGAGTTAACTATCTCCATTCTCTCTCCCTCTCTACTAGGAACTGTGGGCCCTGTTCAATTTCTGCTGTCCTTCCCTATTGGGTGACAACAAGTGGTACGGGTCCTCGTTTTATCATTGGTTGTTCTGTATTGTTAGATATATTTTCTTCTTCCAACATGTTACTTATTCAAAGTTTTCTTCATGTACTGTTGGAATGAAATTTGGAACTTGGTCAGGTTTAAAGAACGCTATGAGTGTGCAATTCTTCGTGGAAATGACAAAAAGGCTTCTGAAAGAGATAAGCGGATTGGTTCAGTGGCTGCAAAGGTAATGTCTATTGCTTGTTTATGGGCCTTTAACCTTTTTGTTGTCATCCGTCAGTTAGCACTATTACGGAGATTAAGATTTATTTACAATAATAGTAGAAAGGGAAAAAAAACATTGGATTATCTAGAAGAAACCAACAGCGTTTTGTGAAAAAGGGAAAGTACCAGCTTTCTCTCTCTCTCTCTCTCTCTTTTTTATGTTTTTGTTTTTTAAAATTTTGTTGCTACATCCTGGACCATGGTGTATGATACAGGATAATTTGGTGATTAATGACCACGTAGATTATATTTGTTGGTGGTTGGTGCTATATTTTGGTAATTTTGTAATGAAAATTCTAGCTGCAAGTATTGGAGGTTCTTCTCGATGGGCAACTTTGACTTTACCTTTTTTGTGATTTACCCCTTTCTGATTCATGCTAACTGATTTTTTTTCCCTGTTAGAAAGAAAGAGCTGACTCTTTGGTTCTGGGAGAGTATGTTATGTTCCCCATTTTTGTAACATTTTTCAATGAATGAAATAATTTTCATTCCACTTCTTTGGCATAACTGCCACAACTTTCCCAATTTAAGTTACGTTATTTATGAATAAACACTGTCTACCAGCCATCTGTATTCTGTATTGTAAGTATATTAATGCCGTTGCATTCTCCTATCATGGTCAGTACATACTTTTTTACATTTTTCCCGAACTTTTTTCACAAAACTACTCGTTTCTTTTTGCTTGTTCAGAATTGTATCGACTATAAAAAAATGATTATTTGGTACCTTTTTACAGGAGTTAAGGGAACGCATTCAACCCTACTTTTTGCGTCGTATGAAGAGTGAAGTGTTTAATGAGGATAATGATCAAGCTTCTACCAAACTCTCTAAAAAGAATGACATTATTGTTTGGCTCAGACTGACTAGTTGTCAGGTTCGATCAATTATATTTATAAAAAATTTCCCTGATCAAATCTTTCACAGGATAACCACAATGCCGTCTCAATTTAATGATGCAGCGGCAACTTTACGAAGCTTTCTTGAAGAGTGAATTGGCACTGTCAGCATTCGATGGCTCAGTCTTGGCTGCCATTACGGTACTTTTATTTTTGTAATTTCAAGGGAACATATTTTTCATTGATGAAATGAAAAACTATGCAACTTCCAAAGAAAAGATATCAACAAATAACCAAATACATGGAACAGCCTAGAAAGAAACCAACTAGAATGCCAAAATAAAACTAAACAATCCATAAAACTCTCGTCTTTATAATACAGTTTATCATTATGTTCTAGCTCAAATTGCCACTTACTTTTAGTTATGATTTTGACCGTAAAATTTAAATCTTTTTCAGTTATTTTCATTTTTATTGATGTTGCTTTTGCAGTTAGTACCATTATGAATTCAGTCACGAATATGTAATTGAATAAATTAAATCTGTTGAGTTGTTTCCATTGGGCTTTTATTGCTTATGCAGTTAGTAATAGATACGAGATGTTTTTGGCACGTACATTATGGCCTGAGTCATGAATATGTAATTGGACATACGATTATATCCTTGTAATCTATTCATTGTTTTCAGTTTAGTCACTTCACTCAGTAAATTGATGATACTCTATTCCAAAGTTTTGTGCAAGTCGAGGTTTTTTTTTTCTTCCCCTTGTTGTTGTTGTTTGTTTGACCCATCTCCTCTAGGTGAGTCTGTCTTATCGGTGCTTTAGAGGATTAAGATCCCGAGGAAAGTGAAAATCTTTATCTAGCAAGTTTTACATGGTCACGCTAACACAGCGAATAGGAAGTTGTTCTCATTTGTGATTGATATTCTTTGGATAGAGGCTTCAGTGAACCAGTTGTTAGATATCACTAACATAATGCAAAGTTTTCTAAATTTGATATTTTCTTGTACTTGTGATTCAATTCTCCTATTCTAAAGCGCAGTCTTTGCACTGGTTGAACAATTAAATACCTAAGAAAGTTCTATTAGTATGCCCTACATATCATTTACTGCTTCCCTGTTGACACTTGACCATACTGTTTGCTTCATGTGGATTGTCTTAGAGCTCATGAACCTTGGCTTTTATTTATTTATTTATTAAAGAACATTCATTAAATACAATACCTTTACGTCTCTTCTTTTGGAATTTATGCCATATCTATTCACGAACCACAATGCAAGTTGGGTTAAAATTTTCTCAAATTTTCTTTTGAATTAGAAAATTAAAAAAACGAATCCACCATGTAATAAACTTGAGGTTAAGTGATAGCCTGTCCTCATCTATGTTTTAACAATAACCTTTCTTCCTTGAAATGGCACCATCATCCACCCATGCCACCAGAAATAGGGGAATGCCACAAGTTATCTCTAAGTTAATTATTCATTTTGTATGGTGCAGATTCTTAAGAAAATATGCGATCATCCACTTCTTTTGACTAAAAGAGCTGCTGAAGAGGTACTGGAAGGAATGGAAGCGGTGCTAAGCCCAGAAGATGCTGGTGTAGCAGAAAAGCTGGCAAAGCATTTAGCAGATGTAGTTGATCGGGATGATTATGAAGTGTATAATGACAACGTCTCTTGCAAAATATCCTTCATAATGTCTTTATTGGTGAGTGATGTTTGATTGAATCCGTTGTTGAAGTATAAATGCTAGTATGTTCAATATAATATCCTTTCTGTTATTGGCAGGATTATTTGATTCCGAAGGGGCATAATGTTCTTATCTTCTCTCAAACTCGCAAGATGCTCAATCTTCTTGAGGTTCAGTTCGGCCTGACTTATTCTGACATTTGATATTCAAATGACACTGTTTCATAACAAAATACGGTTTTGGGCTCATAGTGTAAAATGTCAAGATGATTGTGGATAAATATGACATCAAACAACTTTAGTATAAACAGTAGCATAAAATGTATCTATCCAATTATTTGAATTTGGCAAAACAAAGAATAGACAGGTAATGCATACCTCATACGGCAGTATATGTGGTCTCACACCTCTTAATAATCTGCATAAATAAAAGCTTTTTGTTTATTGGTTATATTCATGGATGTTTTGATGTCTTATTTTTAGAATCTCATTGCTATTGTTGTTGTTTGGTGATATAAGATTAAATTTGCCTTCTTCCACTAGCTTAAGTTTTTAGGTCAATTGATGATATCAGAGACAGGTTTGTTTAGGAGGTCTTGTGTTCAAATCCTTGCATTGTTATTTCCTCTCCCATCAATATTCATTTTCACTTGTTGGGTCTTCTTTATATTTCAAGCCCACAAGTGAGGGGAAGTGTTAAATGATATAATATTAAATTTGCCTTTACCTACTAGCTTAAGCTTTTGGGTCAATCGATGATTTAAGAATTATCTTACTTTTAGAAACTTATTGCTCAGGATGTGTCTCGAGTAAAGAGACTTTGTTGAAAAGTTTTTCTACGAATGACACCCTAAAGAATATAGATGCATCAAAAAAACATCTTGTGTCTCATATCCCAAAATAAAGCACCCTACCAGCCAAAAATGTAAAAGACAAAATTTTTTACTCTTTGGACCAATCCCACCAGAAACTCATCTTCCAATGTACATTTATTTCTAAGGAAATGGGATGAAACCTTTCTGACGTTAACCTAAGCAATAACGTGTCTATCAAATACTTGCGTATTTGACACAAAGGCTTAAGGAAGAAAAAGTAAAAAAATTTGGAAGCAACCACCTTAACAAACCAAAACTTGAAAGTTTTTATTGACAATCTTAAAAATTCCATATAAATAGATAATTTTAGTAGAGTGTACTTGTTAGTGGGAGTATTTATTGTGTGAAATTTAAATAAAAATGCACCAATTCATGTAAACTTCAATTGGCATCTCCATTGAGTATCATCGTTTCTAATCAAGATTTTTAGATGTTGAAGTAATTAATGTGGGTGTTTTTTCTGTATAGCAATCACTATTATCCAATGGTTATGAGTTCTTGCGCATTGATGGTACTACGAAAGCCACAGATAGAGTAAAGATTGTAAATGTAAGTAAACTATCAAAGTACACTAAGATATATTCATATAACCTTATTCTTGATATGAACTTCTTTTTTCCCTTCATAGGATTTTCAAGAAGGTAGAGGAGCTTCTATATTTCTCTTGACATCTCAAGTTGGTGGTTTAGGTCTTACACTTACCAGAGCAGACCGTGTAATTGTAGTAGATCCAGCCTGGAATCCAAGGTTTTTTTTTTTTTTTTGAATATATACGTTTATTTATTTCTCATGTTTACATCAATCTTGCAGCTTCAATTCGTTGAAAAATATCATGACTAAATATTTTCTTTCAAATAAGGCAGAAAAAAATTTCACCATCTTTTTCATCTTTTATTTTATTTCTTATTGGGCCATTGGCTATCCAAGAGAAAACTGTCATTGATTGGTTAAACAGTAAGATACATGTTTTAATTAAAGTTTGTTTCTATACATGTTTTAAATAAAGTTTGTTTCCTACAAAATGACTGAAAAGCAAGTTATGGATACTTCTTCAATTGAGTTCATTTTCCTTTGTATTTGTATCTTTGCTGAATTGAAGAAGTCATTTATGTGCTTTATGATGATGGAACACAAGCTAGTGAATAGTGATTCAACCATCTTAAATCATGCCTCACAACATCCACGCCCATTCTGCTCAATCATAATGCTTGAGCCTTGAAGTTTTATATTCAAGTCAAAATTAAATGTTGGCTTCTTAATGGTTCAAACATCATATTTCGATTGTAGAGTGGTTGTTCATGACTCTACCTTTGCAACATTCAGAATTGAAAAAAATGGTATTTGATCTTACATGCATTTACATCTCATCAAGTATGATTAACTCTTTACATGGGCATCTCAATATCCAAGAACATTTTTCATGGTCACATTTTTTATTATTTTATGTAGTAACTTTGAAGTAATTAAGTAAATGTTCTTAATCTGTTTGTAGTACTGATAATCAAAGCGTTGATCGAGCATATCGAATTGGACAAAAGAAAGATGTTATAGTGTACAGATTAATGACATGTGGGACTGTGGAAGAGAAGATCTACAGAAAGCAGGTAATATTTATTCTATAAATGTTTGTCGAATGTACAACTTATTAAACAAAGATGATATTTTTTTGAGGAAGCAAACAAGTATATTCAACAAAAAAAGAAAGCACAACCTAAGGGCAAGGGGTTGAGGGGACCCCTCCCCAGAAGATTAATATAAGAGGGCCTTCCAATTGTTAAAAATCATCAAAAGGCTGTAATTACAAAAGAATTTCGTGTAACTAGTGCACCACTAAGAGACCGTATGTTGAACATAAGCTCAAAAAGAATCAAAAGAAGAAAACTTATCTTAAAAAATTCTACTATTTCTTTCATTCCAAAGACACCAAAGAAGAGTCCTAGTGGCACATCTCCAAAGAATCTTCTCTTTACCACTAAAAGCATGGTTGTCAAGACCTTCCAGAAGCCAAACATCAACCTTTTTTGGAAGACAGCAATCAACCTTTTTCGGAAGACAGCAATGCCACCCAAAGATGCTAATAACATTGGACCACCCCTTGAAAGCATAATCACAGTGTAAGAAAAGATGGTCCAATGACTCCTCGTCACTCATACAAAGGCTACAAATAGAGGGGGAGAGAGAGCTCATTTTATGCTTCCTTTGCAACTTGTCATGAGTACTGAGATTTCTATATGCAAGAGACCAAAGGAATAATCTTACTTTTTTGGGCATTTTCAGCTTCCAAACAAGATTAACCAATGGAAAGGTGGTGTGGGGGAGGTCTTTCATTATCTTTAAAAAGGTAACCTTAATGGTAAACTTCCTAGAAGCATCGATCTTCCACTTAAGTCTATCATGGCCCTCCTGCAAAATCCAAGAGCGAAGGTCCTGTAAAAGCGTAGCCACATCATCCATTTCTCTGTAAAAAATATTCCTTCTGAGGCCCAAATCCCACGAGTGATTCGAGGCACACCAGCAATCTGCCACCATTGCCTCGTAGGATAGGGCATAAATACTGGGAAACTTAAGAGCAAGGGATTGAGAGTTACATAATATATCTTCACAAAATCTAATAGCTTTGCCATCCCCCAATACGAAGTTAGTGAAGTGCATAAACTGATCTGTATGTTTTAAAATGCCACCAAAGTCTGTGATTTCTTCCCTCGTAGGAGGCTTAATGAACCAGCTCTGAACATCCTTCCCATAAATAACAACAATCACACGTCTCCAAAGAGCATTTTCCTCGTGACAAAATCTTCAGAGCCACTTCATAAGTAAAGCAGTGTTATTTTGGCGAAAGGACCAATCCTGAGGCCACCATATGTAGTAGGGAGAGAAGCCTAATTCCATTTAACAAGGTGAGAAAGTGGCCGAAAGGAGCCTCCATCCCAAACGAAATCTCTAACAGTCTTTTCCAAACTATTGATAGTCTTAACCAGAGCTTGCATCAAGGAGAAAAAATAGCAAGGGACGCTATTTAAGACCGATTGGGCGAGGGCCAGTTTGCCACCTTTCGAAAGAGATATACCTCTCCATTTATCGACCTTCATTTTAAACTTCTCTTCAAGACCTTTCCAAACCTCCTTATCCAAATTCTTTGCACCAATCGGAAAGCCTAGGTAAACGAATGGGAAGGTTCCAACCTTGCAGCTGAGTCTCAAAGCAAAGGCATCCACCTCTTCACTATTCAAGTTAATACCAATGGGGGAGCTCTTGGAGGAGTTAAGGGATAAACCAAAGCCCAAGAGAACAGTTTAATCACACACCACCAAGCCCACACACTGCCGTCCTCCCAAGAACAAAACAAAAGGATGTTATCAGCATACTAAAGATGGGTCAGCTCAGAAGACATGTTACCAAAGGAGAAACCTCTGATGATCTTTCTTTCGTTGCAGTAATGGATGAGTCTGCTGAGGGAAACTCCCACAATAGTAAAAAGAAAAAGGGCAAGGGGGTCTCTTTGCCGCAACCCCCTATTTGCAACGATCTTACCCCTAGGTCTACCGTTAATAATAATGGAGAAGTTCGTCGAAGTCAAGCAGCCCCAAATCCATTTTCCCCACCTTCTACCGAAACCTTTAAACCTCTAAGTCGTATCAAGGAACCTCCAGTCCACCTTATCATAACCTTTTTCTAGGTCTAGTTTTAAAAGGCACCTTTCTTCCCATTTAACTACCATTCCTGAGTTGATTCAGAAGCAATGAGAATAGCATTAAGATTTTGATGCCCCTCCACAAAAGTAGCCTGAGATTCATAAACAATCAAGGGAAGACTTCTCTTCAGCATTTTAGCGAGCACTTTGAAAATGATCTTACATAAAGAAGTCACCAGACTAATTGGTCTGAAATCACCCACCTTGAAGCCTTCTTCTTTGAGACAAGACAAATATAAGTCTCATTACATCCTTTATTAATAATTCCGTTTTTAGAAAACTCTTGGAACACTTCAGCTAGATCAGTCTTTAAAATATTCCAAGATTTTCTATAAAACTCGCTTGTCATACCATCTGGTCCATGAGATTTGAGACTTCCCAAATCAAAACCAGCTTCCCTAATCTCTTTCTCAGTGAATGGAGCTTCCAAAGAGGAAGCTTCTTGGATACTCAGGGGCTTCCAATCAAGGCCTTCAAAGGTAAAAGGTTGGACAGACTTCGTGCCATAAAGAGCGGAGTAGAAATCAAGGATTTTCTCGACAATCTCAGTTTCAATAAGGAGAGCTCTTCCGTCTTTACTCTCCATGGTAGAAATAATATTCTTACTCTTTCTTGAGGAGACCCATCTATGGAAGAAGTTTGAATTTTCCTCTCCTTCCCTAAGTCAATGGATCTTACTTTTCTGAGCTTAAACTCTCTATATAATGAGGATCGTGTCAAGAAGAGCCACTTTGTAATCATCTCTTTCTTTAGCTTCACTGTCCGACAACAGACCTGATTCCTCCAACAAATCCCAGGCAGTGATTTTTCTCAAGCAAGACTTGCTTATGAGCAAAGATATTTCCAAAGACCTCCTTGTTCCACCTTTTCAAGATCCCTTTCAGCCCTTTTAGTTTCTCCATGAAGGCAAAGTTCGGCCAACCCTCTGATTTAAGATTTCCCACCAGCCCTCTAAATTCTTAATGAAGAGATGGTGCTCAAGCCAAACATTTTCAAATTTGAACAACGTTGGACCCCATGACTGAGTGCCTAATGTAAGTCAAATAGGAAAGTGATTAGACGTAACCCGTGGAAGTCTATCAGCTTTCGCCTCTCTGAAGAAGTCAACCCACGACTTAGAAAGAAGAAAGTGGTCAACCATTCCAAAGAAGAACATCCACAAGGTCCATCTCCTCAATGAGACTATTGAACATATTCATGTTTTTGGTAGAACTCCCTTTGGGCTTTTCTCATTAACCCATCTAACAACATTAAAATCTCCTCCAACACACCAATTGTCTTTACAGAGTTCAAACAAGACTGAAAACTCTTGCCAAAAGAAATTTGTGATGAGAAGAGGGACCATACACGCATGTGATCCAACCACAAAAAGAAATTTGTGACGAGAAGAGGGACCATACACGCATGTGATCCAACCACAAAAATCAACATTAATTTTACACAAAATCGAGAGAGAGAACTAACCTTGAAGCGCATCAACTACCGTGATGTTTTCTTCTTTCCACATAATCAGAATACTGCTAGAGTACCCGATATCGTCAAGGGCCATCCAACCTATATGACGGCTACTCCAGAGAGACTTCACCATTCATCTATCAACCTCACTAAGCTTAGAATCTTGGAGAATCACCATGTTTGGGTTGAAGTTCACCAACAAATCTTTCACCAGGGCTCTATTGGGGTGAGCATTAAGACCCCTCACATTCCATGGAGAATCTTCGATGCCCTGGGAACACTTGCTACTGTTTACTAAGATTTCCTTTCCCAACTACTAAGCAAAGCTTTCCTTCTCTGGTTAACTTTTTGTTTGAGGCCTTGCCCTTTTTTATTAACATTGCTTTTACGAGAGATAGCTCTAATACAAAGATTGTGTTCTAGCAGCGCTTCAACAACTTCCTTGCTAAGAGGGAAGGGGTTTCTAAGAAAAGGCAATCGGCCCAAGCTCTGTTTCATTCTCAATTTCAGGCACGTCTGTAGTTTGCTCGAGGACAGGGGGCGGGTTACTGATTACAACAATTTGATTCTTCGCTCTTCAATTCTTGAACAATTCTCATTTTGAAACACATTTTGGAAGTCTAAAGGGATGTTTGAAGTTGTTTCAGCCAAAGGGGTGAATAGGTTCTCTGAAATTAGACTCCCTGGACTTGAAAGGGAAATCTCTGATGAGGGCTCAAGATCATAGTCTCTGTCTCTTCGGGGAAGATTCATCTCTTCCATAGGGGAGGAGACTTCTTCATTTGGAGCAGATCATCTTTTTTTAGAAAGGTATGGACTTGGGTTTTCTCAGCAAACTTAATCATTTTGGGCTTTTGGACTTTTGGGGCCATATTCAATGGTTTCACAGGACTAGAGCTATGGGCTGCTTCACGAATGACTACAACTTTTGGGCCCAACCCAGTGTCACAATGACACCTTCGTAAGGGTCTTAAGGGATTGTGCGACACTTGTTCTCGCCCTCGATAAGTTAGCCAATCCAAATCCAAATAGCTAATGGCACAATGGGCGTTTCTCATAACCTTTACCCCTGTTCTTGAGAAAAGGTTTTAGAAAACGGGTTTAGAGGAAAAGGTTTTTGCAAACGTTTGAAAGCATGATTAAGCAATGAACATTAGTCGTACAGCTAGAAAGCAATAAGCAACAATACGACTTTATAGCATACAACTCATTAGTATGGGGATATGATGATTAGTCTTACCCCTATATAGTGTATTCTAAACAAAAACACATCTGCCACCCTTGCATATGGAAATGGGCGAGCGGTCACACACTAAGAGAAGTACATAGAAAGTAAACTACCTAGCAAAAGAAAATACATAGGATGAAAGCATAGTAAAAAGAGGTGGAGGCGGACATGCGGCCATGAACAACACGCCTTGGACAAGCATGACCGTGACACCCAGCATGCAACTTAAAGTGAGGCTTAGGGTCGGAGTCAAGTAAGACCGCCTTCCCATTCCTATATGTTTTCGTCAAACAGGGGATGGGGCCCAAGTCCAAGTTCGTCTCCTTCATCACCGGATTTGAATTTTCCCCATATGAAACTGACTTGCCTTGGAGAGATTTAGGGTAGGGTCGGAGTCAAGTAAGACCGCCTTCCCATTCCTATATGTTTTCGTCAAACAGGGGATGGGGCCCAAGTCCAAGTTCGTCTCCATCACCGGATTTGAATTTTCCCCATATGAAACTGACTTGCCTTGGAGAGATTTAGGGTAGGGTCGGAGTCAAGTAAGACCGCCTTCCCATTCCTATATGTTTTCGTCAAACAGGGGATGGGGCCCAAGTCCAAGTTCGTCTCCTTCATCACCGGATTTGAATTTTCCCCATATGAAACTGACTTGCCTTGGAGAGATTTAGGGCTAAGCTGCTCCGCCGTACCACTGAACAACTGCACCAAAGACATATCGATCGACAGACGTTTGTCAGAGTTCTCCATGCGCCGAACGTTGATTGGGTTTTGGCCCATACCGCCAGGACCCCTGTAAAACCTCACTGCCTAATTCGGTGAGAAAAAGCCATGGATTCCAACGTCCTTGTTTATCAAAAGACTAACATCTTGGAATATCATAACCTGCACAAGAAACTTATTGGATCCATCGATCAGTTCAAACTCAGTCGGAATAAAATGACAGTAATTTCCTTTCATTTTAATAGCCACTTCTAAGCAATCGATAAGACTTGACTTTTCATAGTAAAAAACCGCCAAAGAGGTCGCCGATCGCCTTAAAGACGACCCTCCCACTCCATCAATGCAAGGGGAAATTTTGAAATTTAATCCATCCCCCGTACGAGAGAACCATAGTCAATCTAGCGTGTTTTTGCTGGTCCCACCTCTCCAATTTCAGCATGAGAGGGCCAAAAGTCAACCAACCTTTATTCATCGAGGGAAGTCTAGCCATATTAGGATTCAGATATTTTAGAAGCGCTTTGTCTGGATGAAAAAGGTCGATAATAAAGGACTGTTGAGTTTGAGCTTGGATCACTTCGAGGATCCCGCTCCAATCATCGTGGAAGTTGCATTTTGAAACAATCAGAGTATCTTCCCAACAAATGCTCCTAACTTCCTTGCTAGACTTATCATTGTTCGAGCCTACTAGACAAGGTGTTTTTGGGTCTTTGAATGCAGGGGTAAGGGAGGACAGTGCAAAGGGAACTCAACAACATTTGTCACCTCTACAAAGGAGCGCTTAATAACTCTTTCATTGGCTAAGGGAGCCAGGTTCTCTTTGCCATTTAGGAAGTCGATTAACAGGTATCAAAAGTTCCCCCCATCCTTTGTAGTCTTCCCCTAAGGGAATATCTAGGTTTTCTTTTTTCAAGCTTTAGTGATCTCCAAAAAGCTTTCCCTCTTGTTCAACATTTTCTGAATCCAGATAAAGCCTCCATTACAAAAGGTTTTTCTAAAGAACTTCTGAGGTATGGGACAGTGAAGTATTTCCTTCAAGTCATCTATCAGCCACACAATCACAACTTCTTCTCCGGCGTGTCTGGACGAATCCGTGTTTGATAGGTGTTCGACACCGATACCACCTCTAATACGAAGTGTCCGTGCTTCATTGTCATGTATGGCATGCATAAACCTGAGTGTGTAGAATAGTTTATTGTACCAAATTGGTAAACCTTTTTTCCTATACATATACGATATACTCGTAAATTCTCCATAGACCTATTTGTTAGTAATTTTGTTTTGTACACCTGCTGGGAGCCTGAGAGGCTCATATCATTAGATGCCTCTGAGCAAAAATAACCATTTCAGGTTTAAAAGATTTGTGATTTTTAGTTTGTACGGAATATTACCTCTTATTTTGACTTCTAAAATTTATGTGTAGGTTTATAAAGGAGGATTGTTTAAAACAGCAACGGAGCACAAAGAACAGATACGGTACTTTAGTCAACAGGTAATACATGTAAATAATCTATTTGTTTTGCTTGTTGGATTGTGTGGTTAATATTGTAAGCGTTTCAGGATCTTCGGGAGCTTTTTAGCCTTCCAAAAGAAGGGTTTGATACATCTGTCACACAACAACAAATGCATGAGGAGCATGATCAACAGCTTACAATGTATGATTCAAATGATAGATTCCACTGAATGCATATGATAAGACATCTACACGCATGTTCATATTTAAAACTTTATGCCTATGGTTTACAATACAATGGTGCTAAACTTATGTATATTTCTATAGTGCTTCTGGACTCCTAAATAATTGTCTTTCTTGGTATCTTATCAGATGGTATTTCAAGCTTTACCCATATTTGGCATAGTGCAGCAATTTGAATATCCCATGGACTTTATAGAAACTCACCGAATATCATGTAATTTTTAATGTTTATTTACAACTGAGTAATTTGAACATCTTGTCGTAAACTGCACTTCAAATTGGTTAGGAAGTAATATAGTTGATTGATCAAACTTGAAAAGAGTACTTTTTGTTGTGGTGCCAATTATGCTCAGAGGGGGATAGGACATTGCAAGAATCTTAAATTTTTTATATTGTCATCTGCCTCCAGGTTTGAAGTGGTACTACATTTGACTAAGGTGAAAAACACCTCAATATTTAGCATTCCGTATCTTGGAGAGAATTTGAATATTAGATGAAAATTTTAATCAACTAGGCTGTACTAGTTGAGTAGCATCATTAGCGGATTATATTAGTATGATTTGTTTATTGTCTATGGGGTTTGGTAAATATGATTTAGATACCCTATATGTTACACATTCGAGAATTTGTGTAAGAATAAAAGAGTGTCTTGGTAGTTAGGTTGAAATTTGGTGTCCTGGTTTGTCTTACTGTTTTACTAGTCTTCGATGTCCTTTGGACCATAACCGACATTTTTCCCCTTTTCCTGGTTTCACTCGTTGTTCATGGCTACAGGGACGATTCTTTGAGATGTCACATAGAGTTCCTGGAAACTCAAGGAATTGCAGGAGTTAGTCACCATAATTTGCTCTTTTCTAAGACAGCTCCAGAGCCAGTGCACGTCTTAGAGGAAGAAGACACATCGTTCTGGTAACTTTATTTATCACTGCATTATTCGTTCCACTCCTATGTCTATAAAAGAGATCATTATAAGCCTTGCAATGGTTTTTTACCTTTTGAAACTAACCAGTTCCATGTTAACATGGTTGTAGGAGGAATAAAGAGTTTGGATATAGAGAAAGATCAACATCAAGTTCTTCATCCGATCATGATATAGACGGGTATGAGTTTATATTATATAATCATATAAATATATTAGTATACATCATCACATATCGTAGTAACAACCTTTACGTTGCTTCCAGAGCAAAATTTGCTTTCAACCCGAAGGATGTGAAGTTGAATAGATTTACTACAAATGCAAGCAATCCAGGCAAACCAACAGAAAAGGAAATCAAAGATAGAATTTATCGGCTGTTTCAAACTCTAGAGAATAAGGTATGGTTCTATGCAACTTTCCCTTTTGAGTGACAGTTCTAAAAGAAAAAATCCAGAGTTTAGTCCCCTCCAAGACCTCCTTACTCTATCTCTTCAACTCCCTAAAATTCTTGTTATTCCTCTCAATCCAGAGGAATAACAATATTGCTATTTCTAGGATGGCTCCTTTTTTATCTACTACTTTTTTATTGGTGCAAAACTAACCATCCGTTTGCCCATTTTAACTTAAGCTTATCTTGTATCTAATTGAAAACCATTGTTGTAATCACCTATTGGTGTGGGGTTTCTCCTATTTCATTTATCAGTGAAATGTTTTTTATATATATGCTCCATTTTTTAATTGGAGCATAACCAGCTTTTGACTCGGGTTGTTTGTTTTGGTATAGTTCAATTTGTCCGAACAGTTCAAAATTTCTTTTGTTGAACAAATGATCAGGTCCTCATCTCAAGATTACCAGACAGGGGGGAAAGAATTCAGAAGCAAATTGTTGAATTGAATTTACAACTTTCTGAATTAAGGGGAAAAGAATATGAAAGTGAAGTTATCGACATCACCGACGAGTTTCAGAAGGTGCTGAATGTATAGGTTATATTTTGATGCGTATCTGATGTTTAATATTTCACGAGTGAAGTTTGAGATTGACAACTATTCAACCTCCATATGGTATCTTTTTTCAGACAACGATCGAATTTTTATTATTTAATATGTTGCACAAATCATCAGTCATATCCTAAAAAAATAAATTAAACGTGCCATCTATTATTGCCTACATGTTTAGGGTAGGTTATGCAGTACCTAAATTTTGAGATTTGAGTTTATCTAATTTTCGAACAGGTCCCATTTTATACCCATTTGTTTTTTGACTTTTGATTTCTAAAAATTAAGCCTACAAATCCCACTTCCATCCATTAGCTTTCAAATTTTGTTGACTGCATCTTAGAAGTATTTTTAAAACTAAGTCAAATTTAGAAAACAAAAAAAAAGTAGTTTTTGTTTTTGAAATCTGACTAAGAATTGAATTCTTGTATTTAATAAAAATGTAAATCGAAAATATATTTAATTTTCAAAAATAAAAAATAAAATACGAAAATACAGCTTTAAAATTTCAAATTTAGTCCGATTTTTCAATTTTACACAATTCACGTTGTTATATATTATAATACTATGGTATAACCATAAAAATATCTGACATGTTGACAAAATCAAAAGCATGGTTATAACATGGATAAACCCAATAAAATATTATCATTAATTGAAATACGCCTAGTTTCACAGTAATGATCATGAGATACCTCTGACATCAATCCGTGAAAGGATTTTCTTGCATATCGTCAACCTTCGTGTATCAGTGATCAAAATCATAATTATACTTGATCTACATCAAGGTGCGATATTAACCTTTTGACTATGTAATATCCCAAATAAAATTATCTAGAATTAATTTATACCAAGTCTCATAACCAAAGAACTCAATTAGCAATTAGTGGAATACTTAAACCCCCTCATGAGGATTTTTTAATGCATTTGATAGGAAAAACAAAAAAGGGGAATACAGAAATAGAGTAAACCACAATATTACACTAGACTAAAACTGATGTGAAAGCAAAGAATAAAAGAAAAAGGAATTGAGAATAGTACTTTGAATGACCATCAACATATCAGATTTCATTTATTATAAATATCCCTACAAAAAAAAAAAAAAAAAAAAAAAAAAAATTAAAGCTCTACCTACGCCTTCATTAACTCCCAGTTCTCTAGCACTTCACTGTGGAACAGTAAGACTCCTACAAGTTTTTCTATTGTGACCACGGCCACCGCAAGTCCCACACAATCGCAGAGACGGTTCTTTATCAGTTGATTCAGGTTTTTCCTTCCTCGGTCTCCCACGGGACCGTTTCTCACGGTCCCGGGACCTCTTTAGGCAACGAAGAGCAATTTCCCGTGCCCTCCAAGCTTTATCATAAGATATAGTAACTCCAAGTTGTTTCTCCACATCCTTGATTATGTCATTTGGTCTATAATCAGAAGCACCTTCCTCAAACTTGGACTTGATCAGCTGACCAACCACCCAACTACTGGCTTGATGATGGTTGCGATGAAACTTTTCTGTCAAGCAAGTATGGACATTGTGGAATTTTCTTATCAAGAAGCAGTCAGAATCATTCAACTTTGACGCACGAAGTCGCCACTTGCAGCTTTTGTCTATACATATAACGAACAATAAATCTCTTGTTGAACGCCTTACTTTGAATTCAAAGTTTTCTCTTATAGCCATAAGACTTAATTTGCTCTGTACATCCTTCTTGCTTGGATAAGTCTGGCCCACTGCTATAGTATCATTAGACATCAACTGCTCAATAGTTAAATTTTTGGGTACACTCATGTTCAACTGCTCAGAATATAAGCATGGTTGAATGCTCGGGTTCAATGGATCAGTTGTTGCAAATTCTTGGATGTCTTTTCTGCCATTTTGGATGGTAAGATTATCATCAAAAGACATGTTATTTGAGGTGTGGGGATGAATTTCATCGCTACAACCGTAATTATCATTTTGCATATGCTGATTTTCTACCTCATTATCAGGTCCTCTATCATCATTACAGTCATCATGTTGATGTTGATCAACGTTTGGCATCTCATCATCACAATTCAAATCTGCCTGAGGACCACAACTTATGGCAGTCGTGTTTTGTTCTTCAATTTCAGAAAGAGCAAGAAAGGGAGGAAATTGAGAATTTTGTGCAGTAGGTGCAAAACCAGAAGTTTGATTACTTACACTTCCCGAGTCGAACGGAACTGGATAATGCACCTCCTTCTCTTGATTTAGTGATTCTCTACGTTTGATGGTGATGCACAATGGTGTTCTCCTGCCATGGTCGTCTACAAGATTCTCGCCAATGAAAAACTCGACATCTTCGTTGTCTAATATCTCTGTTGGTGGAGTTGGGACATGAGCTTTGTATAAACATTTCATTGTGGCCACAAATTCAGCTGGGTCAACTTTGACAATGTCATAAACTTTGTCCAGAAGATCATTATATGTAATCTTCTCATCAACAACAATTCCTTTTAATTTGTCACCATTGAATTCAAAACCATTCTCACTAAAAATCCAATCGCCATTATACATAACCAGAACCCGTACCGGAGACATCCTGAAAATATGATATGTTACATTAGAAACTATGAAATAACCAGTATAATTTATAGGAATGAATACATTGATTTTACAGCCTCCAACCGTTGCTCTCTTGGATCCCCCTTCACGCATAACCCAATATATATATATATTTTAGGAAACGGTAAGAATTTCACTAATAAGATAAAATTACAAAAGGATGGCCTATCAATAGGATTACAAAAAAGCTCTTTCATTAAGGGATAAGAGAAACTAAATCATAATTATAGAACAGGGGAACCAATTTACACTGAGTGAGGGCCGTATACGTAACTAAAGAAATAAGTAGTCAAAACTATGATTAGATTAGTGCCACTAAAAATACGAGTTCCTGTCAAAGGCATAACCCAATATGATCTTGCATATCCTAATTCTGGTTGTCCTAAGACATACTAATCATTACAAAATTTGGAGATGGGGATGAAAACCTTTAACCTCTTTTTATTATTATTATTATTGTTATTGTTATTATTAAAATCTGTAAGTGTCCTAGCCATTTTACACGCACCTAAACTAATCTCATGGGACAACCTGTCTGATTTTACAACATTTGGGTGCAAAGAAACTCATAATCGTAAGATATTAAATCTTAGATAGGAGGCTACCATAGATTGAACCCATTCTATTTAAGTCCTTTATTAAACTTCTAACCTCTTGGTCAATGTCACATGAGCTAGGCCTAAGTTGACGACTAATTGCTATACTTGGAGTTTTTTTTTGGTACAAATGTCCAAACAATATAAGAAAGTTAAGATGTAATCCAGTATAAACGCCTGAAATAAGCAAGGGTTTATTAGGATGGGTACTTTGAAAAATGTTTCCATCTATAGGTTTCTATGCAAGACCTTCAAGAATGAACTAGGTTTCATTAAGGAGGCTAAACCCTTGATTTCGAATTGCAGAAATCACTCTTGACAAACACAAATGGATTAACTTGTTTTTGACCTCCCTCAACTGAACCAGCTGCAGCATTATTTTGCAGCTTGCAAAAAACAGAACAAACATTTTAAGGATAAAGATAAAAATTGCTACCTTCATAAAAAACCAAACGATAAAGAAACAAAAGGGCATCGACACAAAACTTATTTCAGTATATAACTCAAACGAAAACAAACAACCCCAAATGAAAAATTTGAAAAAAAAAGAAGAAGAAGAAGAAAAAGAAACTTCTTGAGAATTAACAAAACCCTAGATAACAAAATCGAAACAAAATAGGTTTAAGAAGTAAACGAACCCCATCAACCATTAATGTCAATATTTGATATCGATTTTAGGGGCTTGAGAACCAAATGCGCATTGCGAACCGCGAGAATTGGAGTAATTTCGAGTGGAACCGAAAAACTTACAGAACGGGATAGAATTAGAGAAATCAAGAAGTGTTGTTTGAGCGAGGAAGAAGACCGCCGGGGCAGCGTGACGGTGGGGCTGATTTTCGCGCTACGGCAGAGGTAGTTTTTTTCGCGTGGCTACCAGATGGGGTTTTTCTGGGTCCCAAATGTCGACCATTTTCTTTCACGTCACCTTTTTTTTCCCTCCTCTCCAACGCAAAATAGGGTAATATCAAATTTAGGGTAAATAATAAATTATATGGAGAAAATTACCCAAATGGCCTATTTTAGAGGTCCAAAATGTAAAATATTTAACTCTTTCAAAAAATTGGTAATTGACCTTCTATTGACGTCATGGACATGTGAAGATATAGATTTGTCTTTCTTTCTTCCTCTTCTTCTCCAAGCATTTTTTTCTTCTTCTCTTCTTCTTCCTCTTATTTTCTAGCGAGCAATCAGACCTACTTGTGCGTGCTAACCCTTGAGTCTTCCAATCTTTTGATCAAATCGTCACTTGAGAGCAAAGAATTAGTGCCCAAACGCTAGAGACCGAGACTAGCAAAGGATGAGAGAGCAAGACAACAAGAGAGAAGGGAGTGACCAATGAGAGAAGGAAAGGGAGCGAGAGAACGAGAGAGCGAAGAGCGAAAAAGCCCATTTCGTGTGCGTGTGAGGGTTTTGTTTTAGTAATTTTACCTAAATTTGACGTTAGCAAAAGTTTTTAAAAAAAAAAAAAAACCTCGTTTTCAAAAAGAATGACAAATCTCATTTTCCCCAAGTTTGGGTCATTTGTGCAAAAACCCAAATTATATGTTTGATTTTGTCACACCCTTTCCCAGGCTATCTTCTTAACCTGGAAAGAGATGCGAGGAGAATAAGTACCAACCCTCTGATGACAACCACTGTCTATCTAACACCTGAAACTTGTCTACTCGCCTTTGCATAACCTGATAAGCAAGTATATATATGTATTTCCATACATCTCAACTTAAGCCTTAGTGGCAATGAAAACTCAGATAACTTGCATAAACTTAGTTTATCATATGACAAGCTTTACATATAAATTTACAGTCCAAACTTCACATAAGAGGACCCATAGACATCATTACAGACTTTGGTACTACCCTTTCCCAGCTAGTATGTACATGATTACATGACAATCAAAACTTGATATAGACCTAGCAGACTTCTTGGGTTGACAAAGATCTTCTAGAAGTTGAGTGGCAGACTAACAGTTGTAAGCTAGGCACCGGAAACTCGATTGCTACATGAAGAGTGAGAACATTTTGAAAACGTGAATTGGGAATTCTATTGAGTGACCGTTTTAATAACTAAGCATACTTTGAGTATAAAAGAAACTACTGTAAATCGTGTCGATGTTCAGAATTTCAGGATTATAAACATGCTTAAAAATAAATAACGTTGGCAAGAGCATATCATTTCATAGATGTATCAGAAATCCTTGAAAACATAGTATAACTTATTCAAATCTCATTAGGTATTCAATTTATAACTTGTACTCTTACTTGAGGTAGAGTCGACTCAATACTCCTAATGTCAATAACTCTCGTATGTGCACGTATAAATGCCCCTAAAAGCCTAATCACCCTAGCACTTGGCCCAAAGCCTATAGGTGTACTAAAGTGGGTCCCAAAAACCATTATATGTATATAATAATGAGTTCCCTAGATACCTTAATCTCCTTGAGTATTAGGATCCTGGATACCTTCATCTCTTTAAGTATCGGGAATTAGGGTACATGAAACATTTCTTTACAAATCATGCTTGAATATGAATTCATTTAACATTCCGTAAATAGCTTAGCATTTTAATTATACACGATGCTTTAAGAAACATATTAGGAATGCTTTGTCATCATTGAAATCATGCTTAAAATTTATCACGGGAAAATCTAGCATTTAAGCTCATTAAAAGAAATTATTATCGTAACATAGCATTAGAAACTTTGAAGCATATTGCTCACATAACAGAAATGCATGCTTTAAGATGCTTTAGAAATATTAGAGCATATGACTTACAAACCACATTTATCAAAGAGTTAACTTATCTCAAATGAAATCATGCATTGAAAGGATTTAAGGAATGAAGGAACTCTGATCAAAGAGAACCTATGAGCGGAAGCAAGATTGTTCCAAATTCATTGTGACAAAATTACAAGCATTCACAAATATATAAACTAGTTATGCATTTCAGAACAAATTACGACTTGCTTTCATAAATAAATACAAAGGGAACGAGAGACTTACCTTTGAAGAACTCTTCTTTCACAGGTCTCTCGCTCTTGTGAAGACTTGGATTAGCACCTCTCGTTGTCGCTACGATCGTCTACCCAATCCTCTGGTCAATCACGAATAAGCTTCTCTACGAACAGGCATCCTTTCGGACACCACCACTCAGTAACTTTGGTATTCTCGGAGTGAGAATCTAGGAGGTGTGGGCTCTGTTGGATTTGGTAGAGGGAAGGAGGAAACAATGATCGAACTCAACGACCAAGAAAGTGGGAGAATATAGTGTCTATCGTATAGACTTTGTGCTTGATCGTTTAGTAAAATTTAGTAGGTACACGATTGTTTAGGAAAAAGCAGCTTGATCGCTTACACGATCGTTTAATGAATCTCGCTAGCCACGCGCTCATTTAGGCAAAAGCTATACGATTGTTTAGATAATGGTGTGTGTACACGATTGTTTAGAAAAACACTTGAAGCTGTTGTACAGTCTCTCGTGCTAAACGATTGGCAATGTACTTAAATGATGCGATTCTGTGATTCTTCTTCAAAAATGAATGTAAGATTGTATCAATAGCAGCGGAAGCACAAGGATCATCTAAGCACTCAAATTCACTAATTTTGGCAAAATATAAAGCATGCTTTTGCGGAAAAAAATGAATTTCAAGACATACCTCTTGTAAAACTTCTTCAAAGCTCCTCCACCAGCTGCTATCTTCTCTAAATCTTGTTGTAGACTACTTCAAGATCTTCCCTACTATTCTCTTGGTGCTCTAGATTGAGTTGTGAGACTCAAAACAAGCTTGAATCAAGGGTAGAAGGAGAAATGCTCACTACAGAAAACTAGTTGAAGAACTCTTTCTTCAAATCCAATTTTCTCTCAAAATCTCTATTGATTGCATGCCCGATTTTCACTCCAATCTCTTCATTATATTACAGTCAACATGCAAAGAGAAGAGTTGCATGAGTTGTATCTCATGCTTGGAGAAGACAAGGCCAGGATATTGATTCATGTGTGAGCTACTTAAGTGATGGATAATGGAAAAACCCTTTTTTCCATTTTGTGTGTTTTGTTTGTTTTTCCTTTTCTAATTTTATCTCAAAAATCAAAATTTGATTTTATAAAATCTATTTTGATTTTTAAAAATGAAAAAAATAATTAATTTCATAAATTAAATATTAAATAAAACTTAATTAATTAAATAAAATATTAAATTAATTTTAACACATATCCATCTTTATATATTTAAATCATATTTAAATATATATATATATATATATATATATATATATTCTCCTATTCTGTTTAATTCTAAAATTAAACATATAATTATATCTCATATAATTACTAACTCCCTTAATTCTAATCTGAACGTTTCAAATTAACTTATCACGCTATTCTAGAGTTAGTCTGTTACGAGCTAGTAGGGGAAACTCGCGGACCTACAGATCACGGGGTCCAACGATCCAAGATTAATTGGCTAAACACATTAGACCAAATTAATCCACATTCGTTAACCAATGAGTCACTCCACTAAAGCCCATAGTTGCACTCCCCTCATTGTAGATATATTATGTCCACATGATTTAACCATAATCAGTAAGTCGACCCTTCACAAGTTGTTCGTAATAATGGTTGGGTCAAATATCTGTTTTACCCCCGAGATTACGTCTTATTCCCCAAGTCTCTACTGATCCTCTAATGAACAACTGGTATGTGATCCATTCACTAAACCAAACTCTCTCAGCCCAGTGAGAGGGTGGGACCCCTTATTCAAGACCTGGATTCAGTACTTGAGAGAATAACCTTTCTCCTATCCACAAATCGGGTAAGTGTGAACTCCGTCTTGCATCCTATGTCCCTAGCTATCTATCCGGTCTTACCCCTAAAATGGGAGTCTTATTGAGCTGACGCTATTGAGCCAACTCTCAACTATGCAAACTAAGGGCAATCTCGAATAAAGAGAAGTTCATAGTTAGCTTAGGATTAAGATCGAGTTACCTAGGTCATCTAAATGAAATAGTCAGTCTTAAACAGTAAACAACGTTATAAAGTAAGAGTGACTTATTTCTTGGTTCTGATCTTATGCAAACTCATTACATAGGACGCCCCCACTCCTCATATCATAACATGTACGAATTAGGATCACATTGTATGTAGCACTTTACAACTCTTTGTAACAACTACAGAGTTGGCCGCATCCAATGGTATTACCAGAATAAGGTACCCAACCCCATTCATGTACCATAGATCATTTTGACTATTTACTCGAACCTGATCCACTCTTATGTCTCCACATAAAGTTCAAGTACTCATACAATAGTCATGGGTCTTAGTTTATTGGATTTAGACTTTCATACAATTTATGAGATTAATAACAAGTATATTAATAATAGAAAATGTTTATTATTTTGCAAACTGCGAGTTTTTAGGATATAAAACCCAATAATACTCCCACTTGGACTAAAACTCCAGTGGATCAATATATACAAATATATACAATGTTGAGTTTACATGGAGAGAATAAAATGTACAAATACAATAAACTAAGGCATTACAATACCCACAAATTCTCCCATTTACCCTAGTGATACAAAACTCGTAGACCTAGTCCTACTAGGTGACTCTCGAATACTTTAGCCGAAAAGGCCTTCGTAAATGGACCAACTATGTTTCTTCTGTTGATTCGCTTGCAGCTACATACTCAACTTCCATTGTGGAGTCCACAATACAACTCTGCTTGATGCTTCTCTACACAACTGCTCCTCCATTAAGAGTGAATATTGACCACGAAGTTGATTTCCTCGAATCAATATCGGTTTGAAAGTCAGAATCAGTGTATCCAATAAGGATCATATCCTTAGAACCATATAAAAGCATATAATCTCTCATTCTTCAAAGATACTTGAGAATGTTTTTAACAGCGGTCCAATGGTCATAATAAGGATTGGACTAAAATCTGCTGACAATTCCTATGGCATAGCATATATCGGGACGAGTACATAATATTGCATACATCAAACTCCCAACTGCAGATGCATATGAAATTCGATTCATCTCCTCAACTTCTTGAGGTGTCTTAAGACTCTGTTCTTTAGACAGGTGAATTCCATGCCTGAAAGGTAAAGATCCTTTCTTGGAATTTTGTATTTTATACCTAGACAACATCTGGTCTATATAAGATGCTTGAGATAATGCTAATATTCTGTTCTTGCGATCTGAAATATTTGGATTCCAAAAACATACTATGCTTCTCCCTAATCTTTCATTTGGAATTGTGAAGCCAGCCATCTCTTAACGTCAGCTGATATTCTACCTCATTCCTAATGAGTAGAATATCATCGACATACAACACTAGAAAAGCATCAGTTTTGTTGACGATTTTCTGGTATACACAAGGTTCGTCAATATTTTGTTCAAAGCCATAAGATTTGATCGCATCTTCAAATCTCATATTCCAGGATCTAGAAGCTTGTTTTAATCCATAAATGGATCGATTAAGCTTGCAAACCTTTTGCTTTTGACCCTGTTGTATAAACCCTTCTGGTTGAGACATATAGATACTCTCTTCAAGTTAGTCATTCAAAAAAGCTGTCGTGACCCATTTGCCACATTTCATAATCATAAAATGTGGCTATAGACGAGTATTCCAATAGACTTTATCATGGCAACTAGAGAGAAGGTAGAACAAAATCTAACCCCTCTCTTTAGGTAAACCCTTTTACCACAAGTCTAGCTTTGTAGGTCTGTACCTTACCAATTTGGTCTCATTTTCTCTTGTAGATCCACTTACAACCGATGGTTTTTACCCCTTTAGGTTGATCTACAAGATCCTAGACAGAATTGAAACACATAGATTCCATTTCAAGGTCCGTGTCTTTAATACATTGGTCTCTGTCCACATCGTTCATTGCTTGGTTGAAAGACAATGGATCCTCTAAACCATCATCTAGTATGATGACTTGAGTTTCAGCTAAACCCATGTACCGGTCAGGCTGTTGCATAACCCTTCCACTACGACGAAGCATTCTTAACTCCTAAGAAGGATGTGAAGGATCAGTTTCATCAACAACTCTTATTGACAGACCTGCTCTATCAACAACTCTTGTTGAATGACCTTCTCGATCAACAACTCTTGTTGATGCATTTGTCAATTCTCTGGACATTTCTTCTATTACTGGCTTACTGCGAGATTTATGGTTCTTTATATAATCTTCCTCTAGGAAGGTTGCATTTGTCGATACAAACACTTTATTTTCCCGAGGATCATAAAAGAAACCACCTTTTATTTCTTTTGGGTAGCCTACAAATAGACATACTTTTGAATGATGTTCCAGCTTTTTAGGATTTTGCACCAACAAATGTGCTGGACAACCCCAAATCCTAAAGTGACGTAAATTATTTCAAAAACGCTTTTCGAGGGAATTATGTTCAAAATATACACCGCAGTCTCAATTGCGTGTCCCCAAAAAGAATTTGCTAACTGAGCGTAACTTATCATGGAACGAACCATGTCCAACAAGGTTCTATTTCTCCTTTCTTCCACACTGTTCTGCTGAAGTGTGTTAAGGGCTGTGAGTTGAGACTGAATTCCATGTTCTATCAAATAATTCTAGAATTCTATGTCTATATACTCACCACCTCGATTCGATCGAAGTGTTTTAATCTTTTTACCTAATTGGTTTTCAACCTCAGCCTTATACTCTTTGAACTTTTCAAAAGTTTCAGACTTTTGGCGCATTAGGTAAACATGCCCATACTGGGAATAATCATCTATAAAACTGATGAAATATTCATACCCCCCTCTTGCTCTAACATTTAGAGGCCCACAAAGGTTTGAGTGAATCAACTCTAGGGCTTATTTGGCTCTAAGACCTCTTCCAGAAAAAGATTTGTTTGTCATTTTACCCTCAAGACAAGACTCATATGGTGGTAATGAACTGTCCTCCAACTTATTTAGATGACCGTTCTCAACCAGTCTCTCAATCTTGTTGAGATTTATGTGACCCAGTCTTAAGTGTCAAAGAGGCATTTGGAGAAATCTTCCTTTTCTTATGAGTCTTAAAAGTTGTAAACATCTCTATGTTCAAAACAACTTTGACCTCAGTTGGTTTTAACATGTACAAGTTATTTTCTAATTGCATAGCAAATCAATTTATTTTTCCATTTTAATGAACACTTCACCATTTTCAAAATAAACTTTATAAATTTGTTCTAGCAAACAAGAGACATATATTAAATTCCTTTTCATAGAAGGAATAAAATATACATTTTTCAAATAAATGTACTTATCTCCTATAAATAACTTCATATCTCCCACTATTGTGGCTGAAACAATCTCCCCGGTCCTTACCTTAAAGACCGTTTCACCTTCTGTCAACTGTCTCCAGGAACTTGTTTCCTGAAATACATGATTAGCGGCACCTGAATCAATTATCAAGATTTTATCGATTTCCACTAAACATGCTTCGATAACCAGTAAATCATATTTATCTTGTTGTTCGAATTCAATGTTCTCATCTACATAATTCATAATTTTAGATGAATTGGGAGATAGAGGACAATCCTTTATTAAAACTCTGTTGGTGTAATCCACCGCTAATAATTTATTTGTTGATTTGATTTTACTATTAATAATATCGGAAGTGAGTATTCTAGAATTCGACATGCTGATAAAATTCAAACAAATTCTAATTAACAAATTGTAACTAAATCCAAAATCAAACTTTTAGCAAAAAGTAATAATGTACCCATAACCATTATTTATTTGCAACAATAGTTAAGTGACTCAAAATATGTGCTACCGTGGGGCAGTCAGATATTCCTTCACTAAAACAAACAATTTTGACCAAACACTATCCCCGAAATAACTCTTATTCCTATAGTCATTTAGTTATCGTTTTCGGTCAAGATCTTTACTAACAACTTAGTAATTCTCGTAAGTGTGACCCGCCATTTTCAGATCTTATAGAATGGTATGATTTACCTCCAAAATAGAAGATAATATCCAAGACGGAACTATAAAACCCTATTCATTTTACTGAAGCCTGGGTTGTTCCGAATCCTATGTTACAACCCTTCGTGGGGATAGCCGTTGCTAAATGACTAGCAAAGGGCCACTTAAAGCTAACCAGCAGGCGCAACATAGGAATCTCATGGTTCAGACTAATGGAAGAGACAGTAGGATATATTGACACATATCCTTCACCCACTTATTATGAACTACTTCCTTCGTTTACCTTGATATTGACTCATACAAAACACTCTCCATAGGGAGGCCACTTCCAGGGTGACACGAAGCGTCATATGAATCTCACGGCGTAAACTATGTGAAGATGTGGCAGTTGAAATCTATTTATCGTATAATAGACTTATGTTTGAACAACTTCCTCTTATTCATCGAAATCTAGATTTAAGCTAAAAATACTTTCCATAGGGAGGTCACTTCCAGGGTGACACGAAATACCGCTTATATTTGGATTGTGAACTCTTAGAGACGTGAGAGCTAAAAATAACGTACCATATATGTTATTAATCTTCCACTGAAGTTTTCTAATAACTCTATCATATAGAAGTTATTAAACTGCCACTGAAGTGTTCTATTTTAGGTAGATTTATACTTAGGTTCTTTTCGGTTAATAAAATAACTCTAAGTCTATGTGGTTTATCCAATTATATCTCTTATAATCGGATTTTAACCTACGATGTCTAGGTGATAAACCATTTTGTTACCTCACATCACTCATATATGCTCATAAAACTGGTTACCAATGCTCAATTATTCGGCCATAATCCCTAGATAGGAGGTGTTTCGTAACCCGTCAACTTAAGTACCCCAAGCCTTAGACAGGATTATATATCGGTTGAGTTTGTAACCTAGGTTTTATAAGTTTTAAATATTAAAACAGGTGGTCAACCTACGTGAGCATGCAGCTGTTGTTTATGGATTTTAAATGTCTAACCCAATTTTATAACAACTTATAAAACTTTACACATGCTATTCATACATAACATACATAAGGCTTCAAATTTAATATAACATTTATATTAAATACGAGAAACCCTAATATGCATACTATATATTATAACAATTATAACATACTTTCAATGCATGTAACATGTTTCCTATGGTGAGATTTTAAATCTAAATGGCATACTAGATGCACATACAAGATTTATTTAATTATAACATACATAAAATGCATAAATAATTAAACACAGACTAATATGGTTTTAGTTTTGGCAAAAACAAGCAAACAGAAGCCTAACTATTACAAATCAGCTTCAAAACCTCCTTTGAACCGCTCGAACCGCTCCAAACCGAACCCAAACATCTTGAACCAGATTGGATGAGTCTGAATCGAACCATCAAAGTCTGAACCAGACCAACAAAGACATTTTAAGGTTGAACAGGATTGGACCTTGAGAAAACCGGTCAAACCGATTGCTCTCGGTCCAACCTCATCTTGCAAAGGTTGGTCGTGTAGCGCTTGGAGGTTATTGTCTTGCTCCATCCCCTTGTGTTGTGGAAGGACTACAGATCGTTTAGTGTTTGCCTTAACTAAACGATCGTTTAGCTTTATCACATAAAGCTACACGATCACTTAGTGTCTGCCAAAGTTAAACGATCGTTTAGCTTTATCGCATAAAGCTACACGATCGCTTAACTTCATCGCATAGCTATCGTATAGCTATCACATAACTATCGCTTAGTTCTATCGTATAAAACCAAACGATCGCTCAACACCATCGTCTAGCACTTCATGTCATCGTAAGTATTCACCGTAGGTAAACGATCACTTAGCTCCATCGTATAGAACATCGTCACATCGTTCAACATCGTAGGTAAGCGATTGTTTAGTTCCATCGCATAGAAACTTCAACGCATCGCTTAGCACTTCGTCTACACGATCGCTTAGCTCCACATCTAAACGATCGCTCAGCACTATCGTGTAGCACTTCATCACATCGTTTAGCACGCATTGTTGCTAAATGATCGCATAGTACCATCATATAGTAAATTCAACGTATCTTTAGTTCCTACACTAAAACTAAACAATCGCTTAATGCTATCGTATAGCAAGTTGAACGCATCGCTTAGCTCCAGCAGGTACACTACCGTCTAGTGTTCAACATCAAACGACCAGCGCCCATTGTTATACGATTGTCTAGCTTTTCTTCACATCGTGTAGTGTCTGGAGCTAGACGATCGTTTAGCAGCTGGAACCTCAATAACGATTCTGAGCAGAAGCTGAAAATTTGGAACAACGGCTCGACCTCTTCACTTGTTTCTTCGTTTTACAACTTAATTTCAACTCTAATGACTCCAAATAAATTATAGACTCTTGGGAACACATTAAAGCTCATCAAGCAAGAGCCAATTACAAATTTAAATGAGAAATTAAAGAGAATTAAACAGCCAAAACTCTGAAAACCATATCAATGCATCAGTTTCATATTTCACATAAAACACCCACCAAACCAAAATTAAACCGAATTGAATGCTTATTTAATACTCTGATACCAATTGTAGGATTGTATCAACAGCAGCGGAAGCACAAGGATTATCTAAGCACTCAAATTCACTAATTTTGGCAAAATACAAAGCATGCTTTTTCAGAAAAAAAAATGAGTTTCAAAACATATCTCTTGTAGAACTTCTTCAAAGCTCCTTCACCAGCTGCTATCTTTTCCAAATCTTGTAGACCACCTCAAGATCTCCTCACTATTCTCTTGGTGCTTTAGATTGATTTGTGGGACTTCAAACAAGCTTGAATCAAGGGTAGAAGAAGAAATGCTCACTGCAGAAAACTAGCTGAAGAACTCTTTCTTCAAACCCAATTTTCTCTCAAAATCTCTATTGATTGCATGCCCGATTTTCACTTCAATCTCTTCATTATATTGTAGATCAACATGCAAAGAGAAGAGTTACATGAGTTGCAGCTCATGCTTGGAGAAGACAAGGCCAAGATATTGCTTCATGTGTGAGCTACTTAGATTATGGATGATGGAAAAATACTTTTTTCCATTTTATGTGTTTTGTTTGTTTTTCCTTTTCCAATTTTATCTCAAAAATCAAAGTTTGATTTTATAAAATCTATTTTGATTTTAAAAAATGAAAAAAAAATAATTAATTTCATAAATTAATTATTAAATAAAACTTAATTAATTTAATATCAAATATAAATTAATTTTAACACATATCCATCTTTATATATTTAAATCATATTTAAATATATATATTCTCCTATTTCGTTTAATTCTAAAATTAAACATATAATTACTAGTTCCCTTAATTCTAATCTGAACATTTCAAATTAATTTATCACGCTATTCTAGAGCTAGTCCATTACGAGCTAGTAGAGAGACCTCGCGGACATACAGATCATGGACTCCAACGATCCGAGATGAGTTGGCTAAACTCATTAGACCAAATTAATCCCCATACATTAACTAATGGGTCACTCCACTAAAGCTCATAGTTGCACTCCCCTCACTGTAGATATATTATGTCCACATGATTTAAGCATAATCAACAAGTCGACCCTTCACAGGTTGTTCGTACTAATGGCTGGGTCAAATATCTATTTTACCCCCGAGATTACATCTTATTCCTCAAGTCCCTATGATCCTCTAATGAACAATTGGTTTGTGATCCAATCACTAAACCAAACTCTCTCAGCCTAGTGAGAGGGTAGGGCCCCTTGTTCAAGACCTGGATTCAGTACTTAAGAGAACAACTTTTCTTCTATCCCTAAATCGGGTAGGTGTGAACTCCGTCTTGCACCCTATGTCCTCAGCTATCTATCCGGTCTTACCCCTGAAATGGGAGTCTTATTGAGCCGGTGTTGTTGAGCCAACTCTCAACTATGCAAATCTAAGGACAATCCCGAATAAACAGGAGTTCATAGTTAGCTTAGGATTAAGATCGAGTTACCTAGGTCATCTAGGTGAAATAGTCAGCCTTAAATAGTAAACAATGTTATAAAGTAAGAGTGACTTATTTCTTGGTCCTAATCTTATGCAAACTCATTACATAGGACGCCCTCACTCCTCATGTCATAACATGTACGAATTAGGAACACGTCGTATGTAGCACTTTACAACTCTTTGTAACAACTACAGAGTTGGCCGCATCCAATGGTATTACCAGAATAAGGTACCCAACCCTATTCATGTACCATAGATCATTTTGACTATTTACTCGAACCTGATTCACTCTTATGTCTCCACATAAAGTTCAAGTACTCATACAATAGTCATGGGTATTAGTTTATTGGATTTAGACTTTCATACAATTTATGAGATCAATAACAAGGATATTAATAATAGAAAATGTTTATTATTTTGCAAACTGCGAGTTTTTAGGATATAAAACCCAATAATACTCCCACTTGGACTAAAACTCCAGTGGATCAATATATACAAATATATACAATGTTGAGTTTACATGGAGAGAATAAAATGTACAAATACAATAAACTAGGGGATTATAATACCCACAAATTCTCCCACTTGCCCTAGCGATACAAAACTCATAGACCTAGTCTTACTAGGTGACCCTCGAACACTTTAGCCGAGAGGGCCTTCGTAAATGGACCAACTATGTTTCTTTTGCTAATTCGCTTGCAGCTACATACTCAACTTCCATTTTAGAGTCCACAATACAACTCTGCTTGATGCTTCTCCACACAACTGCTCCTCCGTTAAGAGTGAATACTGACCCCGGAGTTGATTTCCTCGAATCAACATCGGTCTGAAAGTTAGAATTAGTGTATCCAGTAAGGATCAGATGCTTAGAACCATACATGAGCATATAATCTCTCGTTCTCCAAAGATACTGGAGAATATTTTTAACAGCAGTTCAATAGTCATGACCAGGATTGGACTAAAATCTGCTGACAATTCCTACGGCATAGCGTATATCGGGACGAGTACACAATATTGCATACATCAAACTCCCAACTGCAAATGCATATGGAATTCGATTCATCTCCTCAACTTCTTGAGGTGTCTTAGGACTCTGTTCTTTAGACAGGTGAATTCCATGCCTGAAAGGTAAAGATCCTTTCTTGAAATTTTGCATTTTATACCTAAACAACATCTTGTCTATATAAGATTCTTGAGATAATGCTAATGTTCTGTTCTTGCAATTCCGAACTATTTGGATTCCAAGAACATACTGTGTTTCTCCTAAATCTTTCATTTGGAATTGTGAAGCCAGTCATCTCTTAATGTTAACTAGATATTCTACCTCATTCCCAATTAGTAGAATATCATCAACATACAACACCAGAAAAGGGATAGTTTTGTTGATGATTTTCTTGTATACACAAGGTTCGTCAATATTTTGTTCAAAGCCATAAGATTTGATCGCAATGTTAAATCTCATATTCTAGGATCTAGAAGCTTGTTTTAATCTATAAATGGATCGATTAAGCTTGCAAACCTTTTGCTCTTGACTCTGCTGTATGAACCCTTCTGGTTGAGACATATAGATACTCTCTTCAAGATAGCCATTAAAAAAAGTTGTCTTGACATCCATTGCCATATTTCATAATCATAAAATGTGGCAATGGACAAAAGTATTCTAATAGACTTTATCATGGAAATTGGAGAGATGGTTTCCTCAAAATCTAACCTCTCTCTTTGGGTAAACTCTTTTGCCACAAATTTAGCTTTGTAGGTCTGTACCTTACTAGTTTGGTTCCGTTTTCTCTTTTAGATCCACTTACAACTGATGGGTTTTACCCCTTCAGGTTGATCTACAAGATCCTAGACAGAATTAAAATACATTGATTCTATTTCAAGGTCCATGGCTTTAATCCATTGGTCTTTGTCTACATCGTTCGTTGCTTGGTTAAAAGATAATGGATCATCTAAACCATCATCTGGTATGATGACATGAGTTTCAATTAGACCCATGTACCGGTCAGGCTATTGCATAACCCTCCCACTACGACAAGGCATTCTCAACTCTTGAGAAGGATGTGAAGTATTAGTTTCATCAACAACTCTTGTTGTTCTTGGCCAACACGTCACTAAGATTCGCCAAGATATAGGCTCGGGCTTTCTCGTTTGCCCGTGTCCAATGCTCGTAATCGTTCAAACATTTCGAGTAGCGTTCTGAGGTGGAATAGAAGGATAGCCCTCCGTAAGGAAAAACTTTAGATCCTCGATGATGAGTATTGCCGTGAGCATATGTTTACAACTTGAATAGTTTTGGCAATTCAGTTTTTTGGTGCTAAGTAAACTGATAGTGGCTATAGCCATTGAAAACCGTTGCTGAAAAAATAATAAACTTTTATAAGACTTTGCAAAACCAAATTTTTAACCAATTAGTTTTAGCAAAACAGTTTCCAAGTACCCTAAGTGATAAGACTTCTATTTTGCAATGATGCCCTGGCGAGACAGGACAAACGTCACCGGTGGGGTGATTAGATGTCTCTTCACTGGGATGAGACGTTTTCAACTATTAGGTAGAACCAACTCTTGGAACTGAACCTAACAGCTACCATTTGTTCGGTCCAGAATTATTAACCCTGAACAATTCTGCGTAAGTGTAACCCTTCATTTTCGTCCCTAGAGTCCCGCCCTAATGCGCCCACTGTAACGAAAAAGTAGATTAAGACAAGAGACTAAGTAAACCTCTTACAGGAGATCAAATAAAGAAATGCACAAAACAACCATCCTATAAGGAGACACTCCTAGGGTGCCTCGAGGCGATACGCAGAAACTTTATTTAATCCAACCAGAGAGACCGTGGAATATGTTGTCGTACTTCCCGCTCCCACTTACTATGAACATTCTCTCCATCCATCTTGATATTGACCTACCTAAACATCATCCTTTATGGAGGCACTCCCAAGGTGTCACGAGGCCGAGGATAGATCTCACGGTGTAAACTACGAGGGAGAAATGCGAGAGGTTTAAATGAAGCATTAAATGTGTTGGGATTGGTGTCCTAATTCTCCCGGAGTCTCGTTGTTTTGTAAATATACACATTATTCAATTAATAGAATAAGTGTTATTTAATTCTGACATTTACTCATATCCAATAAACAAAGCTCTTTGGTTATCTTATGTTAACTTAAGCATGTTTATGTGATATACAAGTGGATCATGCCTTAAGTGATAACCTATCGGTATGTAGTATAAGGATTAAGGTGGGATACCTGATCCTGGTGACACTACGGATATGACCCGCTTTGTAGAGGTTTGTAAATGTTGTAAACTACTATAGATGGTAGATCCTGACCATTCATGTGGAGACGTGGAGCGGGGGTGTCCTATACAAAGAGTTTGTATAAGACCTGGACCACGAGATGATTAGACTCTGTATATAACGTCGTTGATACTAGAGACTTACATCTCACCTAAACGACTATAGGTGACACGACCTCAATCCTGAGTTTTTTGGGAACTTCTGCCTTTGAGGGCAGTACTTTGATTAGTGTGGGTGAGAGTGGCCAGATTGCCAACTCAACATGCCTACCTTTTTGGGGACTTATTTGATATGGGAGTTGGGAACTCATTCCACAAGATGGAATTCAATACTTTCCCGAAGCAGGGATAAGTAGAGAGATTGCTCCCTAAGGGCTGATTCCGGGGCTTGAACATAGTGGCCACAACTTCTCTTTGGAAGAGAAGACTCAGTCATAGTAGGACTATGAAATATGTTCATTAGAGGGATCAGTGGTACTTAAGGAGACAAATGTAACTACAGGGGCATAACGGTTATTGGCCCAACTGTACTTACGAGCGATCTGTGAAGGGTTGTCGCACTACTGATTGATTAAGATGGACACATAATATATCTGTGGTAAGGAGAGTTCAACTGTCGGTCTTTAGTGGAATGTCTGGCAGTTAACGAATGGTGGATCCCGTGACTAAAGAGTTTAGTCAGTTATTCACGTACCGTTGAAGCTTCGAGCTACAGGTCCATAAGGTCCCCTTGGTAGCTCAATAGATTCAGTTGAGGATCAGTTCTTGATGTTGATTTGAAATGTTCAAATTGACAATAGGTATTTTGATTATATATGATATAATCGGTTTGATGTATGAGATACATCTAGTGGAGGATTGATGTAAATGAGATTTATATTAAGTACCATGGAATAGAAAAAGAACTATGGTTTATATGTTTCATGAGATGAAATATTAAAACTATAGGTTATAAATATAGTATGATAAGTTGGTTACCATTTATGTTTATAATAATATTAATTATTGGATAATTAATTCTTTTTCTTTTAAATAACCAAAGTAGTGGGTGGTTATTGAATCATGGTAACCGTGAATTTAAAAGGAAAATGATTTTCCTATATTGAAAAGAGGTTTTTTAAAAAAAATGGAAAAAGATTTGAGTTTTCTCTCCGCGCAAAAAGAAACTCATGAAGTCGTCAAGTAAATTTGAATTTACTAAACGACGGCTAGGCGAGCTAAACGATCGCGCAGAGTAAAGTAAAATGATTGTACAGTATTTACTAAATGATCGCATAGTTTTGCTAGATGATCGATGGCCCAAGGTAAACGATCGTGTAGAGCTATAGGCGACAGACCCAGCTAAACGATGAGTTAAACGATCACATAGCTTTTGCTAGACGATCGCTTAGCTTTATCTAAACGATTGGGCATCGACCTATATGATAGATCTCCACCATCTCCCACTTGCCCAGTCGTATACACGATCGGTGTTTCCTCCATTCGTCTGCCTCATACCAAGTCCGAACAGAGACCACCCTCTGGATTCTCACACCAAGAATACCAAAGTAGCCTTGTTAGTGGTGTCAGACTCAACTCAACACCGTCGAGGTTTTCTGGAGGCTTTTTATGGTGCTATGGAGGCCATTCGTGTTGCGGAGGAGTTCGTGACTGAGGAAATCGTTGAGGACGAGCACGAAGTGTTCGTGCTGTGTTCGTTGCGGTGTTGTGGTCGTGTAGATCGAGCGTTTATGGTTGCTGATTGTTCGAGCAGTCGCGCAACGGAGCATGGAGATTAATCTGCAAATGTGTGTAGAGTTTTGCCTTACTATATTTGTAGTTATTCATGTTGTAATTTCTCTGTATGAATTATATAACCATTTGTTTGAAGTCGAATGTAAATGTATTGTTCATTTATGATTGTAATTTGGAATAGTCTTGTTCCGTTGCTCATGGAAATCTCGCTTCTAATTTCCTTCAAAATGCCCCAAGTACCTCCCATTGAATGTTCTACCTAGGGGTTTATTAACCTAGATAATCCAACTACTGATTATAATCTAAGTCATTTATTAAGTTTGCACAAAAACAACTTTTGTCTATGAAATAAAACAGATTCAAGTAGTCACATTAAACTCTTTAATGGACTGTCCTTAACTTGCATGCATGCATCAAATCTATCTAATTAATCTTTTCAGATAGGTTCCCAGGTAGGGGTGTTCCGTTGCCGTCATCTTAAATACCCCAGCCTAGATAGAGCCCGCCTTAGACAAAAGGTCCCTTATAGATAGATTTGCTATACTTTAACCTTTTATTAATTATTTTAGTTCTAATTTCATTTTATAACCATTATAAAATAAACAACTAAAACACACATGCCACATAACAAAGTATTTATAAAGCTTATAAATATTACGCTAAATAAATAATGCATACATAAATATAACCCTTATATTATATGATGCATGGGCATGCATTTACGTAATTTAAATAATGCTTCACTAAATCATAACACTTATAATAAAGAGAATATGCATGACCAATGCATAACCTAAGGTGGGATTTATCTATATGTGCATACCATATGACATAAAAGAAATATAGATTGCATGTATAAAACCATGGATTAGTGGACCGGGATGAACCAACACAGAACCAGAATGAAAAAACTATCTATTACATTATTCCACTGAGCAAACCGATTCACAAGCGAACCAGATCTTGAACCACTGGGCGAAGCTCCCATCATTTAGTAAACACCTTTAGGTAAATGATTGTGTAGCGCACATTAGACGATAGCACGAAAGCTAAATGATCGCATAGATGACAACAAGGTCGCGAAGCCCGATCGTCTAGACGATCACTTAGCACGCGAAAGGTAAACAATTTACCACACATTTAGTCCACAATTGTATAGTTAGTAACTAATCGGTGAAGCTTGTTGAGCTATACGATCGTCTAATGCACGTGCACGTTAAACGACAGTCGAACATCCGATACTTAATGATCGTCTACCTCATCGTTTACACGACACGACCAACGTTTGATCGTCTTCTTCCTCGAAGAACAGCAACCCTTGCTCCGAACTTCTTCACGAATGACTCAAGACTCAAACTAACTTTGAAATTATAGACTCGATAGCAATTAATTGTGCCCAAAAATGCAGGGGCCTTTACAATTAATTGGAGAATTCAACAAACCGAGGTTACATCCCAGAAAACTCCATTAATCCACACATCCACAAATAAATTAACAATTAAAACAGAGAGTAGACATGTTGCACCCAACAAGAATGTAAATGCAATTCTTTTTCAACAATGAATTGGAATATCAAAAACCAAGTGCTCTAATACCAATTGAAGGAACTTTTATTCAAAAGTACCTATGAGCGGAAACGAATCTTTCCAATTCATTGTAACTGAATTTCCACATATACATTCAAACATACTAATATGCATTCATAATGCTAAATCACTGGCATGCTCAAAAGAACATTAAATAAGAGAACGAGAGATCATACCAGTTGAAGACTTTTCCTTCACAGCAAATCTCGCATTCGCTGAAATGACAAGCTATCGTTCAGAAAATCCCAATCGTCTACCTCGAACAGTCTTCACATGAATAGAAGGAAACAAGGACAACACCACCACTCAGAGCCCTCAATATTCTTAGAGTGAGAATCCAAAGGGTGAGCTTTGTTCGGATTTGGTAAAGGAGAGGAAGAAAGGAGATCGTATACAATGATTAAGCAAGTGGGAGAAAGGCTCGTCTATCATATAAACAAAATGCTTGATCGTTTAGGTGAAGTATACGATCGTGTAGGAAAAGCTAATCGATCGTCTATACGATCGTTTAGTAAATATTGGGCCCTAAATGATCGCTTAGAAAAAGGTAAATGATTTTTAGTAAATAGCGCGCATAGGTGTAAGTGTTAAGTGATCATTTAGCACTATTGTATAGGCACTGATTTTACTAAGCGATGACACACTTCAACACTATGTCACGCATCCGATGCTTAACACACCGTGAGCTATTTAAGCGTCTCAAAGCGATTCTTCAACTTACTTATCTGTTATGAAAACAGAAGAGACGCTGACCTATTATCCCTTAACTGTCCAATTAATAGACAATACATATAATCACATTATATTCATAACCTATATATTAATATCATATATTAACAATAGTATTTTTTCTTCCACTAGATATAAATCATATTTATGTCCAATTTCCTCCAAATTAATGTATCTCATACATAAAGTTAATTATATCATATATAATTAACTAGTTAAATTATATCATATATAATCAAACTCCCTCTTGTCAATTTGAACATTTCAAACTGACCCAAAAACTGATTCTCAATCTTGTATCCAAGCTATCAAGGGGACCTTATGGACCTATAGCTCGAAGCTTCAACGGTACGTGAATAACTGACTAAACTCTTTAGCCACGATATCCACCATCTATTAACTGTCAGGCATTCCACTAAAGACTGACAGTTGAACTATTCTTACCATAGATATATTTCTTAGTCCATTGGATATAACCAATCATCAGTACGATGACCCTTCATAGATGTTCGTAAGTACAACTGGGCCAATTTACTATTTTGTCCCTGTAGTTACAATTTACTTCTTAAGTACCACTGATCCCTTGAATGAACAATACAACATAGTCCTACTATGTGTGAACACCTCTTGGGCTATGAGAAGGTGTGTGGCGCCACATCGTTCAAGCCCCGGGATCAACCCTTAAGAGAGGAATTTATCTATTTACCCCTGCTTCGGGGAAGAAGTGAACTCCATCTTGTGAAGCTGAGTTCCCAGCACCCAAATCAGACGAATCCTCAAAGTGGTAGGTTTGAGTCGGCGCTCTGGTCACTCGCACCCATGCAAATCAAAGAATTACCCTCAATGGCAGGAGTTCCCAACTCACTCAGGATTGAGATCATGTTACCTATGGTCATCCTAGTGAAGTGAAGTCTTTGTCATGAATGGAGTTATATGACGAGACGTTAACACATCGTGGTCAAGTCTTATACAAACTCTTTGTATAGGACGCCCCCGCTCGCATGTCCCCTACATTAATGATCAGGATCAGACCATCTGTGACAAGTCACAACACTTTTAACTATTCCACAAAGTGAATCGCGTTCGTAGCGTTACCAAGATAAGGTTTCTCTCCTATGTCCATATACTACAAACCATTTTGGTTGTTATTTAAGACATGAACCACTTGTATGTCACTACATACATACTTAAGTTACATAAAGATAACTAGAGATATTAAGTTTATTGGTTGTGGTAAAATAAAAACATCTAAATGTGCAAAGTCAAGAAATGAAGTAAATATCATATATATTATACATCACAAATATTTGTACAAAATTGTTTACAAACTATAGGACACGAGACTTTAGGGCACAAGCCCCAACAGAAACAAGCATCCAGATCCTGGAATATAGGATTTGATACTGCGGTCAAATATTGTGGCTTTGAACAAAACATTGATGAATCGTATGTATACAAAAAGATCATCAACTCTAGTGTAGCATTTCTAGTTTTATATGTAGATGATATCCTACTTATTGAGAATAATGTAGGATACCTAACCGACAAGAAAAATTAGCTAGCAACCCAGTTTCAGATGAAAGATCTGAGAAAGGCACAGTATGTTCTTAGGATTCAAATAGTTCAAAACCGAAAGAACAGAACACTAACCATGTCTCAAACATCTTATATAGATCAGATGTTGTCTAGGTTTAAGATACAGGATTCCAAAAGAGGTCTTTTACATTTTAGGAATGGAATACGTTTGTCAAAGGAACAATGTCCTAAGACACCTCAAGAAGTTGAGGATTTGAGACGGGTTCCGTATGCATCAGCAGTCGGAAGTCTGATGTATGCAATGTTATGTACTCGTCCAGACATATATTTTGCACTAGGGATTGTCAGTAGGTATCAATCCAATCCTGGTTATGAACATTGGACTGTTGCTAAAAATATCCTCAAGTATCTTAGGATAACGAGGAACTACATGCTCGTATATGGAAATAAGGATTTGACCCTTACGGGATATACTGACTCTGATTTTCAGATTGATATAGACTCTAGGAGATCTACTTCGGGATCAGTGTTCATTCTAAATGAAGGAGCCGTAGTGTGGAGAAGTATTAAGCAGAGCTGCATTGCAGACTCCACAATGGAAGCAGAATATGTTGCTGCTTGTGAAGCAGTCAAGAAAGCAATATGGCTTAGGAAATTCCTAAATGATATGGAAGTTATTCCAGACATGCATCTGCCAATCACTTTGTATTGCAACAACAGTGGGGTAATAACGAACTCCAAAGAACCTAGAAGCCATAAGTATGGAAAACATATTGAGCGCAAATATCATCTTATTAGAGAGATTGTGCTAAGAGGAGATGTTATTGTGAGACAAATAGCGTCTGAGGACAATATTGCTGATCCGTCTACAAAAGCCCTCCCGACTAAGATTTTCGAGGGTCACCTAACGAGTTTAGGACTACGAGTAGAATAAATAGGGCAAGTGGGAGAAATTGTGGGTATGAGATGCCTTAGTTTATTGTATTTAGTTTTCTCTCACAACACTCAACTTTGTTGTAACCCACTAAGAGTTTTAGTCCAATTGGGAGTTTGTTGGGTTGTATGTCCTAAAACTCGTAGTTTTGTAAATAGTAAACATATATGAAGTTTATTCAGACAAGTGTTGTTGATTGTTTAATATCTCTAAATCCAATAAACTACGAACCCTTGGCTATTGTCAAGAATACTTGGACTTTATGTGGAGACATAAATTTGATCAAGTTCTAGTAAAATAGCCTAAGCTATCTATAGTACTTGGATTAGGTTGGGTACCTATTTATGGAGATACTATTGAATATGGCCCACTTTATGATTGTAACAAATGTCGTAAAGTGTCATAAACGATGTGATCAGTTCGTTCATGTAGAGACATGTGAACGGGGGTGTTCTATACGTTGAGATTGTGTAAGATAGACCACGAAATAATCACTATTACATATGAACACCATTTACTATTAACACTGATTAATTTCACTTCTTGATGACCTGATAACTTGATCTGAATCTTGAGCTATCTATGAACTTTTGTTTATTCGCGATTGTCCCTTGATCTGCATAGGTGAAGGTAAGCTCAACATCGTTGCTCAATATGCCTCCCATTTCAGGGATAAGACCAGGTAAATGGCTGGGGACATAGAATTTGCAAGATGGAATTCACTCCTACCTTTTTTAGGGATGATAGAAAGGTTGTACTCTTAAGAGCTGATCCCAGGTTTTGAACAAGATGTAACTCACGCAGAAGTTTGAAAAAGAACTACGGTCTTCGAATTTACGTTCGACTGTATATCTTCTTGTTCTCTGTGATCTGGGTATTTAAATATTTGACCTAGCTGAGGTTACGAACAACCTGTGAAGGATCAACTTATTGATGACAGTTATATCAAATAGACACATAATATATCTATAGTGAAGGAGTGCAACTATAGGCTATAGTGGATAGTCCTGTAATTTAACAAATATTGATTAACTAGGTTAAAGAGTTTGACCGGTTACTTGGTTAGTCTCGAATCGTTGGAGCCCATGATCTGTAGGTTCATCGGGTCTCCTTACTAGCTCAACACGGAAAAATTAAAGAACTAGGTGAAGTAAGAATTTAAAATGTTCAAATTCGAGTTTTAGGGAAAATTGTATTTTATATGAGATATAATTTACGGACCTTTAATATTAATATTGTTGTTTTCAAAACTTATTAGAGAAATATTGTTGTTTTGAAATTTATTAGAGAAATATTGTTGTTTTGGGATTTCAAGGCTAGAGGTCAAACGTTGAGAACTCGACTAATGTGGAGGTCGAACGTTGAGAACTCGACGAACAAAGAAAAACTTGGAAATAGTACATAGGTTGAAACTTCAACCTTCGACAAGGGAAATCTCGCGAATCTCGCTTAGGTTGTCGAAGGTTGAAGTTTTGACACACATCCACCCTCGAGATTGCAGGTTTATTACTTTTCTTTTTCCCTTATAGAGGAAATAAAGTAATGAGATGGTATACTATATGTATCTGTGTACTCGAGCTGCTTCTAACAACCTATGCATTTTGTTATCATTTCGAATTAGAGGAGGCTTGTGAGATTGACGTGAGGGGGTGGGGATGGCTATATTTCTGGGAACGAACTCTAGGCGAATATGAAGCGCATGGATACAAGTTATGCCTTGGAATGAAAGATAATTCCGAATTAGCTTTGTCTACGAACAAAATTTTGTATATTAGGTTGTCGAAGGTTACACACATGTCGAAACTTCAAAGCGATTAAGGAGATAAGTGGGCTGAAGCAGATTAAGGAGAGGGCGAGATTCAAAGCGAGATAGTAGGAGAGAGCGAGATGTTGAACGAGATTTTAAGAGAGAGCGAGATTCAAAGCCAGATTTTAGGAGAGAGCGAGATTCAAAGCGAGAATATTGGAGAAAACAAGATTTAGTTTATATTGACTAATCTGACTAACATTAAACTTGGTAAAATGAAATGGTTGAATAATTGAAAAATTAGATTATTCAGGAATACACATTGAATGTTAAGATTACGCATTGAGTTTCTGGTAGTAGATCCATAATAAAAAAAGTGTTTGTGATTGTTCCAGAAGAAACGAAAGCTAGTAATCATTAATGGAAAAATAACAACAATAATAAAGAGAGCGAGATATTGAGAGAGAGCGAGAGTGAGAGAGCGAGAGTGAGAGTGAGAGAGCGATACTGAGAGAGCGAGATCTTAGTAGAGAGCGAGAGTGAGAGAGCAAGATCTTAGGAGAGAGCGAGATCTTAGGAGAGAGCGAGAGTCTTCACTTTATTTGAACTTTCCATATAAATATATATAAAAAAAAGAGAAAAAAGAGCTAATAATCATACTATAATTGAATAATCATTAGACTATAGTTGAATATATTAGATTATTATACTATAATTGAATAATCATTAGACAATAAATTGAATATATTAGATTATTATACTATAATTGAATAATTATTAGACAACAAATTGAATATATTAGATTATTATACTATAATTGAATAATTATTAGACGACAAATTGAATATATTAGATTATTATAATGTAAAACTTTATTGATTACAAAAAAAAAAAATTGAATATACAGTAGATTATTATAAAAAAAAAATTGAATATACAATAAATTATAATAAAAAAATTGAATATACAATAAAATGAATATATAATAAAAAAAATTATTTATTATTCAATCCCTAACTATCTAGAGCTCGTCTTAGTAGCGAAGGACACTTCCTTCGATTATGTCCTAACTGGTTACAAAATCCACATCGTTGTCGAGTGACTGGTTCTGTTCAATCCATCTCGTTGTGATAACGTGAACTTTTCGGTCTACCAAGTCTTCTCAACAACGATGGATCAAGATGTAAGACAGACATATTAGGGTGTGTGATCCAGTAATCTTCATACAGTACAGGTTGAAATTGAGGAGAGTAACATTCAGCATACGTTGACAATTTGTAGTAGTCCTCAATAAAATCTTCGTAGTTCATGTTAAAATATGAGCAAACGGCCATAAAATGCGAGCATGAAATGCCGAATGCTTGCCACTTGTTACATGATGGAGGATTCAGATATGGGTGGATGTCGACAAATCTATCAAAGTGCATAAATGGAATCCTCAAAGGAGCTCGAATGTTGCCTATAAATGCTCTTGCTCAGATAACATTCTTTAAATGCGTGAACTATTTCGAGAAAAGAAGAGTAGAAATAAGGGATGCATTGGAGCGTCAAGATAAATCAAGGACCTGTTGATCTCGATGTTTTTTACGACCAGTCCATTCATCGACCATATGTTGTATGGCGAGATCGTACTAATGGAGAAATATCTTGCAGACGTTGAGAGGCAGGATTTATTCAGTTGGACTGGCATCTGATCACGGCCTTGGTCAAGAGATGGAAGCCTGAGACGCATACATTCCACATGTCTGTTGGAGAGTGCACTATCACTCTACAAGACATAAAAGTGTTGTTGGGGTTATCTGTTGACGGTGAGCCGGTCACCGGAATGATGTACGATGACTGGTTAGAAGTTTGTCAACTGTACCTCGGTGCGACCCCACCTGCCGACAAGATGAAAGAATCGAGGTTAAGTTTAATATGGTTAGGAACACAATTTCATGAGCTCACGGATGATGCAGACGAGGAAACTATCATAAGATATGCGCGAGCATATATACTACAAATGATGGGTGGAAGTCTGTTTTCAGATAAATCAAATCATTTTGTTCACTTGATGTTCCTGTCACTATTAGCTAACCTCCATGATGCGGGGCGGTATTCGTGGGGTGGAGCATGCTTGGAATGGTTGTATAGACAACTATGCAAAGCAACAAGACCTAAGGTTCGAGAGATAGCTGGGCCTCTCATACTTTTGCAACTATGGGCTTGGGAGCGATTTCCAATAATGGCTCCACAGCTACATCATGTTAATGACGCTCAGTTAGTTGGACGAGCCTACGGTTCTCGGTATGTTGTTTTAATTAAATTTAATTTTTATATCACTGATCTAGTTAATTTAAATTCTAAATTATCAATTTAAAAATTTAGGTGGAGAGACAAAATTTGTGTGACTAGGACAGCCACACATGTAGTCAACCAGTATAGATACATGTTTGATCTACTTCAACCTAAACAGATACATTACACTAAACCTAATTGATTATTTTATTCACATTTTTATTGTATTTGTCTTTAATATTCTTTAATATGATATTTTGTGTTTCAGGTTATTTGGGAGCCATACAAAATTATTGTGCATACTTTGCCTAATTTTTGTATGAATGGTCAAAACATATTGTGGACGATGAGTCCTCTCATATGTTTTCACATTGGTGAGTGGCATCTTCCTGACAGGATGACGAGACAATTCGGTTTTCAGCAGGATATCCCATCGCCTTGTAATACTGAACTCGTACTGCATGATATTGACCTAAGGACTGGAGATTGGTCCGAAAAAGTTGTACATTTGGTAGTGCGATGGCGCTATCATGCAAGGTTTATTGCAGTGAGGGTTTCTCTTGAACAGTTTGACACAGATGTCACTCCAAAATATATTCATTGGTATAATAATATCACAAGGCGCAACATCACTCGTCCCGGAGCAGCTGTGGGTCATCTGGTAAATGAATGAATATTATCTATTTTTTTTAATTTAAATTTATTTTAAATATTGTCTAATTGTTTTATAATTCACAGAGATCGAACAACAGTAGACTTCGTGAGGTTGCGAATGATCCGAACCAGGTTCTTGCTATATGTAGTGACAACCAAAGCTATATGGAGGAAATTCATTATATGTACGATATACCTATTGTTCCTCCACCAACTCTTAGACGTAGAGGACCTGTTCGGGAAGAGGATGAGTTTGATGAGATTGCACATAATGTGAAAAAATTGCCCCCTATGACACAGACGCAGAGTCAAACTAATTATGTTAGTCCGATGATGATGATGCCAGCATTTGATTCAGGACATTATGACTTAGAGGCTGATCCTTCGTCTTCGTACGTGTATGGACATGGTAGGGGTCGTGGAGAGCATAATGAATGTTTATATTATGAAGCGCCTGCAGAGGTACCGGAGCAACATCAAGAAGAACCTGAGCAACTTCAAGTTCGAAGTCAACGATGACAACCAGCTCAAAATCGACGATGTCGCCTTGTGGGACACATTGATTTTTGTAATTATTTTTATATAAATGAGATATTTAATTTACATTTTTTAAATTTCTATGAGTTATTATTTTTTTTTAATTTATTCTTTTTAGAGTTTAAATAAAATAATAAAATATTTTTAGAAGTTGTTTTTATAAAATGGAAAAAAAAGGATTAGAAAGAAAAAGGTGGAATGTGTAATAATTAAAAAGGAAGAAAACAGGGAAATTTGTACGGTATTCTCGCTCTCTATCAAAATCTCACTCTCGCTCTCGAATTTGATTGGGAAGTTCAGTGGAAAAAAGAAGGAGATTCATTAGCTCGTTATTTAGTCAGACTTGCGGAGATGACAAAATCCGTAAAAATTATTCAACAAGCTTTGGAAGGAATTCCAGGGTGACCTTATGAAAATTTAGAAATATAATCTGTTGATAGAGGAAGGTCTCCGGAATGATGAGTAAATAGACTCAATAATAATGTTAGGAAGGACAAGATCGAGGGTTCAAAGTTCGACGTACAAGTGAAAGGAAGGTCGAGGGAGATAGGTCGAATTTTCAACCCTCGACTTATTTAAAAAAAAAACAATATTTTTACAAATAGTTTGAAAACAACAATATTTTCCTAAATAGTTTCTAAAAGGACAATATCCTTTTAATTTTTCCTATAATTTACAATTAAATAATGTATTTATTAATTATTTTTTTAGAGTATACTTGATCATTAGTATGAAAGTATTTTTTTTAACTTTATTAATGAGATTAATCAAAGCTAGGTGTCAAAGATAATTTAATATATGATATTAAATTTGTTTATTTTATTTAATTGAAATTGTTTTAATTAAATAATTTCTAAATTTGAAAGTTTGTATTTCATTTTTTTAAATAAAAAATTAGTTAGTGGAAAAATCCAATTGTTGGATTTTTCCACTAACTAAGTGGACTTTGAAGTGACACTTTTCAAGCTTCACACCTAAAGTTTACATGTTAGTGGAGTTTGAGGTGGAAGACATGCAAGATAGGATTTTGCATATATGTTTTCTATAAATAGTTTGGTTTTTAAATATTATAAATTCTAATACTTCTTTGACCTTTGACCTAAACTCTTCCACCAAAATCTCTTTAATCTCCTTTTACCAAAGTGATTCTCCCTTCTCTTTACTAACAAAACGATCCCACCACCGTGTTCTTCAATTGAAGAATAGTGAGGATTTGCCGTTGGTGGTGTCGATCGAGCTCGGGAGAGGAAGATTGCGGGGGATTCTACAAAGGTTGTAATTTCTAACCCTTATGCATGCTTATTCTTGTTTTTTATATAATTAGAACGTTATCGATCCTTGCTTCTGCTGTGCATGTGTTTTTTATATTTCAACATTCCAAACTTGTTTAGCCTGTAAAATAAATTAGTAACCTTTGGTTAATTCCTAGTTGGCTTTCGACTTCATTAGCTTGAAATAAACCTAGCCTTTTAATTCCTTTTTCTTAACTTTTCTTAATTTTCTCATTTTTCTTAGTCTATTTTTAAATATCTTTAAAGTTTAAAACCCATAATACTCCTCAAAGGACTCAACAATCGCTCACCAACTTCAAATTCCCAAAATTAGGCCAATGTCAAGCCTAAGACAACTAGGCATACCACTAGGCTAGATGTGGGCACTGGGACACGCACACAAAGCTTTAGATGGGTGACAAGGCCAGCGGCACACACGTGTGCGCGCTAGGCATTGAGGGCGTGCGGACTGGGTGATGAATGCGTGCTAGCTGGGCGATGAATGTGCATCGGGCACTGAGCGAGTGCGCGTTTGGGCATCGCGTGGGCGAGCGACTGGGCATGAGTGTGGGCGAGCAACTGCAAAATTCGTCGCCTAGGTGGGCGTTGTTGGCCACACAATTGTGTTGCACGCGATGGGCATGCGCGTGGCAGCTTACCGACATCCCACTCTTTGCGTGCCTTCTTCACCTTCGGTTAGCTGCTTGTTTATTCAACACCTCAAAATTGGAGCTTCCAACTCCTCCTAATTAGCTCAAAATTCACTAAACCTCATAAGTTGCTCGTCAAGCCCAGAATTATGATCAATCTCAAATTTTCTTAAGCTTTTAGCATCAATTCGGTTGAACTCCTCCATAGTAGCCATAATTCTTCTTCTTCATTGGTTAAGCTTTGAATTGGCTGTAAAATTTCCTCCTTTGCATGAGTAAAATGGCTAAACCAACTTCCTCTTCATAGCCCATATTTATACTACCTCTTGCATGCCTTCTTTGTATAATAAAGTGACACCTCATGCCACTAACCCTTGTCTTAAGCCTAATATTCTGGCACTTAACCCACTAATTAAATTAAAGAATTGTTCTTCCTAATTAATTCAACAAACAAGGCACAGGGGAAGTGACCTTCACTTACATGCCTCTCTCGGCCATAGGACTCTTCTCACCACCCAAGGCTAACCACATCTCATCGTCTCATGCCTCACTTTCTCATCGCCTAGTGCCGCTCTTCCTCTAGTTGCCTCATGCCAACCTCTCATCCAAGGTCTCTTGTGGCCTTATCGCTTACTCCTTCTAACCATGCTCATCTTCCTCACATGATCTTATAGCCATCACCTAGTTCCACATTTAGGCTACACCTTCCTCTACTCCTATCAAGTTCCACGTCTAGCTTCTTTTCCTTAAATCATTCTTAAAATTTTACAAAGTGTTTAGAACACTAATCATCGAGAGCATAACCTTCATAGCTTTACTTAGATCTTTTTAAACTTAACACTTAGAAGAATTTCTTCTTTCACTACCTCACCTAGTAAACTTCACACCTTTACAAACAAGGTTAAATTCAAGAATCATCTTAAGGTACACAAGAACCAAAGTTAACTTTAAATTAGAGGTACTTAGGAACTTCAATTAGAGATACTTAAGTTCTAGGGTTTACATGATTTTTTTACGACATGTGGGATAGGGGATCGACGGTCGATAGTACAACCACTCTACCGATTGAGCAAACCTCATTTTGGCGACACTTGTTTAATTTTAGTCCCTATATTTTGAAATGTCTAATCTTAGTTCTTGTACTTTCAATAAATCTTAAATCTAGTTCCTACTAACCTACTACTAGTTTATTGTTGGCCTTTTTTTTTTTCAAATTTTTTATTATCTATCATAATTTTTTCTATAAATTTTGAAAATATATTTACATACTGTATTTTATTACATGAAAATTATTATTATTGTTTGATCCTAATCGATTTCGTTAAAATTTAAATTTAGTAAGATTTATTAAAACTATAAGGACTAAAATTAAATTATTCAAATTAGAATTAAATAAGCTTCTAAGTATAGAGACAAAAATGGTATTTTTATCCATATATATAAATATTCAAAATTTCCCATCCTTTTAAAAATATTCTTATTATTTTGAAAGTTACAATGTTATGAACCTTTCATATGGAAGTTGGGGCTTAGAACGCTACGAATATGTGATCCAAATTTTTGGTTTTAAGCTCACACAATTCTTTTAATTTTTATTCAAAATTTTGTAATATGTGAAATTGAACTAGAACAATTTAACAATGTTTGTGTCTCAAATTTCATTTTAATTAGTGTCATATAATTTTTTATTTCAAGTAGTTAAAGAAATATATGATCGATTAAAAGATTTAGGGTTCAAATCGATTAATTTTTTATGAGTAAAAATATCATTTTAGTTTTAAAATTCGATTAACATGGAAGAAAAGTAGCCACTCAAATGATATTTTAAGCCATCTTTTTTCAAGAGGAAAAAAAAAAGGAATGCCCCTTGGTTCTTACCTTAAAACGCCATTTGTGATTGTGCCTAAAACGCAACAGTAAAAGTCAGTCAGCAGAAAAATGGCGAACTCCGATGAAGCAAAGCTCGAACTGTTCCTCCAATGGTTACAGGTAATAATAGTAAACTCATGCTCAGTTTCCTGAACAGGAACTAAAAGATGTCGATGTCAGAAAATTAATGGTTTCAGCTTCCATGATTCCAGAAACCAGTTGCATCTTTTTCTGCTTTTTCATTAATTCGGACTCACTTCAGGTTAATGGAGCAGACCTTCGAGGTTGCACGATCAAGCACAGTGATTTAAGCAAAGGATGTGGACTTTTCTCTGCGAACGATGCCTTTGATGGTATTCTAAATTTCAATTTTCTGTTTATCCCCATTAATATGTGTTCATGCGGTAGTATTTGAGTCTGAAGACAATTTACTTCGTAGTTTCTTTAGCTTTTGCTATTGTTTGATTATTTGGGAAATAAATGTCGAGCTAGATGCTCATGAATTTCTATGTGGAGAGTTATCATTTTAAATTTTAATTTTTTTGTACACACGACCCATTTTGGAAATGATTTTTAACTTCGTAGATGTGCCATTCAAATAATCCTAACTAAAGACGTCTATTAAAGAATATGGAAAAAAAGAAAAAACAGTTTCTTTTCCATAAAAATGAATTCTATCCACCTTGATGTTGGTGGTAGGGTTTTCATTAACAGTAAATCTGGTTTTTCCACTGGAGGTTGTTGATTGAGTTCCTGCAGAAATGTATAGGCAACCCTAATCCTCAGCCCAAAGATCCAAGCTTTTGTTAAAGCAAGAACCTTTGAATCTAACAAACTAACATGTCCTTATATGAAATTTAGATCAACCCAGAGAAAAAGCAAAGAATCAACCAAACTGACCTAGTGGATAAATCTGGAATACAGAAACAAAAAAAGCAATTGGTCCCGAGGCTAGAATGGATCACCTCTTAGATCGAAGATGTAGAAGCAAGATTTGGATTCTTGTTCTAGATTGAGTCGCTCCACAATCAATGCTTGATTGAATGACTCACATGCATTCTATCCCAAGAATTGCAAGAAAAACTTAGAAAATACAAAAGGTAGTAGCTGAATTCTAAAAAAAAGGTCTTAAATATGCAAAATGATACTTATTCTAATAAAAAAAGTATCTTTTACAGCCCAAATTCGTGGCCTTCTATAGCCATTACATGTGGTAACTCCCACTGTTTCTTTTACCAAAATAAATAAATAAATAAATAAATAAATAAAACTTTCAAATTCCCCAAAACTAGTTACAAACGGACATGCTCATAATGACCAAGTTCTGTACTCCCTAAAATTATAAATTTAGGCTTGAATTTAACACTTAAAGCTGAAAATTAATTAAATACAACTAAAGTTTATTAATGGCAACTTAATGGTGATGATCCATATCAGCAGCTCTAGTGACTGAAGTCAATGGAATTGGCATAATACTCTCTAAAGAATTTGGTGGACGACAGAGTTAGTTTGAAGTAGGAATAAATGATAATATTCTTTTTGGAAGGATTCCTGGGCGCTGAACTAGGTGCTGCATAGCCAATTTCATCAGTCGCTGGTTATGTGACGAGAAGGATGTGTTGGGTCCTTAATCCTAGAAGGGGTCTTAATGAGCTAGGTTTCTCCAATTGGACAGGCTTCCTGTTCTTGCTATGAAATTATGAGCCTTCCAACAGCCGAGATTAGAGAGAGTTGACTGGTAAAAGCTCAGGTGTTTTCTCTTCCAAGTCCATTTTCTTGAAATTTTGCGGTGGGTAGAAATACAGAGTCTTCAAAAGTTAAAATTTTTCTTTGAACTTAACACTTATAGGTATTAACATTTAACATGCGAGATAGTTTCCAGACCAAACACCATCAAATGTCCCTCTCGTTTTGCTACTTATGCAAGGAACATTGGGAGACCTCAGACACTTCTTCTGGTGTTTCCTTTCGATTTTTGAATTGGCTCCTCTTGAAAGGACTTTAGAAGTTTTCTGATCATCAATCTTTCTAGGGAAGGGTTCCAAGGCAAGGGGAACGTTGAACGTGCTTGGGAACATCACAGTCAAGACCTTTTTGTGGTAAGTTTAGAAGGCAAAAATACAGGACATATTCCAACACTTAGAAAAGGAGGTGTCTACTTGGGAAAACATAGTTCTGAGTCTTCTGACTAGTGACTACTGCTTTTTGGTTGAGAATTCCTTTTGTACTTACAACTTGATGTGCATATGCACCAACTGGAAATCCTTTTCTTAACTTCCTTGCAATTTTCCTTGTTATTTTCATTAATCATTATATCCATGAAAGTTTAGTTTCTTATAGAAAAAGAAAATTTACCTAACTTGCTTTTTGAATCATATTGGTTAGTAGTAGTACTTCAGGGTAGCTTTTGTAATAATTTCTCAGTTTCTCAGGGAAAATTTACCTAACTTGATTGTGCAGGGGTTCTATTAGTCGTTCCCCTAGATTTAGCAATCACTCCAATGAGGGTTTTGCAAGATTCTCTTTATGGGCCAGAATGTAGAGCAATGTACGAAGAAGGTGAAGTAGATGATAGATTTTTGATGATTTTGTTCCTCATGGTTGAGCGGCTGCGTGAAAATTCTTCATGGAAACCGTATGTAACTTTAACATTCTTAAGTTATGTTATAATAAACATTCTTTGTAAATGATCATTTATTTCTCTGTCTTATAGTTGGTGAGATCTCAGTGATTTATTATTAGGTACCTTGATGTGCTTCCTACAAGTTTTGGGAATCCACTTTGGTTTACTGATAATGAGCTTTTGGAATTGAAGGGTACCACACTTTATCGAGCAACTGAATTGCAGGTGCAAAGTTCACTTTGATATATGTTATATGCAACCTTATTATTAGTTCATTACAGAATAGTTACTACTCTCTCATCACCTGAAGAAAGGGAGTAATTCAGTTGCAAAGTTCACTTTGATATATGTTATATGCAACCTTATTATTAGTTCATTACAGAATAGTTACTACTCTCTCATCACCTGAAGAAAGGGAGTCAATTTACAGATATTGTTGAATACCATTTATGATCAATCTTTGTGATCAACTGCATGATTATGAATCTCAAGGTTGCACATTAAAATGATGGTTAATGCAGTTGTAATTCTATACCTATTGACCTAAAATTTATTTATTTTTTCAAATAGATGTTCCCGCCCCCCACCACCCACCCAAATAGATCTCTCCGTACATGGTTATATGAATTATCATGTTCTGCATCACAATTTTCTGGTGATGTCTCATACCAGACTTACCTGTTAACCAAGAGTCCATTACTTTTTTTTCCTTTTTGCAGAAAAATTCATTGCAGTCATTGTATGAAAATAAAGTGAAGAAATTAGTTAATAAATTGTTGACTCTCGAAGGGTTTTCAGTAAGGTCTGCCTAACTTGGATGCCCTTTTCTCCTTTTATTTCAAACTGATCCTTTGGAAACAGTTCTATTTTTACTGTATGTCATTGGACAATTTTCCTACTTTGATATAACATCACGTCTTCTTTATTCTTTTAAGTTCTTTTTTTGGATAACCATAGAACCTTTGAAGGGCTTGAGAGGTCCTCAGATGTGGAGTTCCTGGTTAGGTCCCATTCCATGAATCTCATAGTCTTTGGTGTTTAAAGCGTTTTGTAAATATCCTTTAGGTCTTATTTTGCTTGATTGGAGTCACTTTTTATTACTTGGCTTCTTCTGTTTGGATTTTTTTTTATACCCTTTGGATCCTTTCTTTCATTTGTTCTTAATGTTTTTTTTTTTGGTTTTTTCTCCCAATTAAAGCAACTCTGATTGAAATTTGGTTGGAAAGGAATCAAAGGGTCTTTCATGATAAATTACTAGCTTGGATGAACTGTTTGATGTTGCTTGGATTAATGCTTCTTCCTGGTCACACTTTCCAAGTTCTTTACGGATTCCATTCAAGATTTATGCTTAAATTGGAATGCCATTATTTTTCCACCTTAGTACTTCTGTTGTTTTTGTTTTTGGCACTTCTATTGCTTTTTATTGCTTTTATACTTTATGCATTCCTTGGACTTCCTTGGATATGGTATATTGCATTAATCTCTTTTCATCTATTCAATGAAAATATTAATTTTCTTTTCAGAAAAAATGAAAGGTTTTTTTTCCCCTTTTTTTTCTTTCATTTGTTCTTGATGAAAGTTTTTTCCCCTCCATTTTTTTTTTTTGAAAAAGTTTAGACAATGCACAGTCTATTTTTGCATCTAATGTTGTATCACTATACTATTCTTCGGTGCGAAGGCAAAATCATTTTATGTGCTATATTCTGTTTTTATTTTTTCAGGGAGGTGAGCTTTGAAGATTTCCTATGGTATGCAACTTAGCAGTATAGTTTTATCTTAATCGTGTTTAAAAAACCTGTGCTTAAGTGTACATTCATGTTTCATCCAAGATTGAAAGATTACTTTTGTAGGGCAAATTCCATTTTCTGGGCTCGTGCCTTGAACATTCCAATGCCACATGCTTATGTATTTCCTAAAATCCAAGAAGAGGTTGGAAGTGACTCCTTGACCGAAGAAACTACTGAGGTTTCAACTTCTACTGTCTCTGAGGTGCAGTTGGCTTGCACTAAGAATGAAGATGGTGCTCGGTCTTGTACTTAAGTTATTTGAAGCTTGTTTTTGATGTGGGCAGACATTATGTTACGTGAACTTACAACTAGGTCTATCTCAGGATGTGAAGATCATCGGATGATTGATAACACAGCTGGAAAAACATTTGGGTCTTTAAAACAAGAAACTGTGTGGGTGGAGGGCCTTGTTCCTGGTGTTGACTTCTGCAATCATGGTGTGTAGAAATTTGTCAGATCTTACCAATACTACGGTTCTTTTGATCCCTTTATTCACTTTTGTGTTTTTACACATAATTTGCAATAAATTCTGTGTGGATGAAGTTTCATTGCAACCACACATGTATTTTTTTTTCTTTCATCAATAGAATCATACTATAAAAATAGACTATCGATTGGGTCAAAGATAACTCCATAAATAGTGTACAATATTTTTTAAATGTATGAGTTATAATTAAAAAATGCAAAAAAGAAAAAGAATAATGTAGGACTAATAATTGCATGTCCATATTAATTATTGTCAAATGTTTAGGGAGAAAACATGAAAATTAAATAGAGCAATCTTTTGTAATTATTTATTTTGAGCTGAACAAATGTGTTGGGGATTGAAACTTCAACTTTAAGGAAGGTATAAGCGTCTTATCTACTGAGCATGTTGCACATACCCCTTAGAAAATCATATAAAAAAATAAAAGGTAATTAATTGATTGAGTAAATTATATTTATAAATTGGTTAAAGTATTTTATGTCTTCTCAAGATGCATCATGTGTGGTAAGGAGTGTGAAGATATCAAGGTTCCTTTTTGTAGTGCTTTTCGTCTTTTCTTGCTGAGTTAGTTGTTTTTGGCTTTTTAACTTGGAGATGCCTGTTTATACTCTGTTTTCATGGTAGCATTGAAGAGATTGAGGGAAGAATAATAGGAAATCATTCTTCTTAAATGTGCTGTCTGGAAATTATTTGGAGCTGTTGGATGGAATGAATCTTTCTTTGATTTTTCGTTTGTCAACATTGTCTGATACCGGACATGGTTGTGAAATTCTCATGGCCATCTGTCACTCTCTGACTAAACATCGTACTTATAGATCTGAAAGCAATGGCAACATGGGAAGTTGATGAAATAGGATCCACTACTGGAGTTCCTTTCTCGATGTACCTCCTCTCTGGTATTGTGATCTTTCTGGTCTTATAATGCCTTTTTCTTCTCAATGCGTATGTTGGAATTCCATATCCTTTTTCCACCTGTTTATTTAATCTTTTTGTTTCATATGATTTATAATACTCCCTCTCAGATTTCTTTGAGCTTTGTGGTCGAGGAATAAAAGTTTAAAAGATAAAAACTCCCAAAAGAAGAGAAAAAAAAATGTGAAAACAAATACAACCACATAAAGATAAGATAAACTTACAAACAACTACGACCAATATGCCTGCCTTTGTTTTTGAGCTTTGGCGTGGAGAAGATTAAATACTTAACTTTGATGACAAAGGGAGAACCTCTTTGTTTCCTTTCATCAAAGCCATTTTTCCCTCGAGGCTCATGAAACCATCTATTCCTCGTAGTTATATCACTCTTCAATTCTCTTCAGTATAATGTCAGTGAATTTTCTAACCGTTCTTTATCCTTGATATATCTGGAAAAGCCAATTCAAGGTCTTCTGGAATAGAGGAGGTCTCAATCAGTTACGGTAACAAGGGGAATGAGGTATCGATTTTTATTTTAAAAAATCTTGTCTGTGAACCGTGAATATTGCTTTCATCTTTTTATTCTTAGGCATGTAATGATAGAAGGAAACATCTTTAGATTAAATTCCTTTACAGGGTCAATTTGTCATTGAAAATAATCCATCTGCAAATTTTTTTCTGCGTTGAAATTTCTCTACAGAATGATCTCATTATTTGTTATTTTTATTTCGTTTTTCTGACGAGGTTAGATTTTTCACATCTTTGGCAGGAGCTCCTTTATCTTTACGGATTTGTCATTGAAAATAATCCAGATGATTATCTCATGGTAATGCTATCTAACACAGTAGGACTACTGGACAATGGATCCTCCCTTTTCATGTAGATTGGGGTATGTAAGTGGGTTGGTTTGGGTCAGTGTTTGGTCAATGCTGACTCCAAGCCTACTGACGGTTTAAGAGATTGAAGAAAATCACATTACTTTTTCTTTGAAATAAAAAAAACCAAACTGATTAAAGCAGGCAAATCAATTTGATTAGTTTTGGTCTTACAATTATACAAAGACAAATCAATTAAACCAACTCAGATCAGTTGGCTTTTCAATCTTTGTTTGCACCCTCCACTTAAAGAAATTTGTTTCTGTGGATACGAAAATCAGTTGTTTGATTGATGGTATGCAGGTACACTATCCTTTAGAAGCGATCCAGAATGCTTTCTTTTCTGATTTGAAGTTACAGCTCCTTGAAGTACAGGTTAACTATTTTAAAATATACGTTCGTAGCTTATATTATGTTCAAAGACATTATATTTAACAGACCGTACGTCTTACTAGTTGTAAATGTTTAGTAGATTAATTTTCTGGACAAAACTGTTTAATCTAATGAGTTTGAATTTGTATCTATAACCCCTGCCCATTAACAGAAGGCTGAAATGCGATGCCTTTTACCAAGAAAATTGCTGGATCATGGATTTCACCCACCAAACACCTCAAATATCAAAGAAAATGTGGTCTGCAGCAACAGAACTTGCAATTACAGCTGGAGTGGTCAGCGCAAGTTACCTTCTTACTTGGACAAGCTGATATTCCCTGAGAAATTTATAACTGCATTGAGAACTATATCTATGCAGGAGGACGAGCTTATGCAGGTTTCATCTTTACTGGCAGAGGTAGGGCTAGAACTTTTGGGTCCATTTAGACCAATATGCTGAAGCTCCTAGTTGCTTGGCTAATACTCGATGCAACGCTCGACAATAGTTATCGGGAAGTAGATGTAAATATTAATGGTCTTGAATATGAGAATTCCTACATTTTAGGACGTCCCTTTGTTTACACAGTAATAGGATTGGTCCAAATCTTTGTATGAGGATGAGAGACCTCAAGAAATTAGTTTTTCGATAAAGTCAAAGTTGATCACACGTCCTAATCAGCATGCACATTTTTCATAGACAATTGACTTCTTGGTGTCACCCGATTTGAAACAAAGACCGAAGACAACAATAGAAAAGGAGAGAATAGAATAATCTTCCAATGGTAATGAATAATGTGATCTTTTTCTCTTTATCATGATATTCAGTAAGTTTATCGTTGAATATATTAGTAATTGATAATATCTTTCTTTAAGGGAGTGTTTGGCACCCAAGTTGGGTTGGGTTGGGTGGGTAAAAAATACTCACCCACCGTTTGGTTCACCAATAATTAAAGAGAAATTTATTACCTCGTTATTCGCGTCAACTCCTCCTATAATAATTACCAACTCAACTCAATTCTGCATGTCAAACGCCCCTTAATATTTTTTAGTAGTCTTTAGATGTTTTATTATACAGAATTTTTCTTGAATGAGAAATTGAGCAAGCTATTGATAATTCTTAGTGTAGTTGCAAATTCTCATGTTCTGAAGTAATATTACGTGACCTCGACTTTTTTTTTTCCCTTAAATTATTGTTTTTGTGAGGAACTTAAAAAATAATTTTACTAATCAAGCTTAATATGTATGCTGATTGTATTTTTTTCCTTCTGTAAGATTGTTGGACCTGAAGAGGATAAGCAGCCCACTGACATAGATGTCCAAGCAGCTGTCTGGGAAACTTGTGGTGATTCTGGAGCCTTGCAATTGCTTGTTGATCTTCTTCAAAAGAAGTAACTGCTAAATTGTATTTTAGTGATGCTTGTTCTCTTTCTATATTCAAAGTGCAATATTACTCATAACTTGGTGGATTTTGGAATCTATAGGCACGTTTTCTTTTAAATCTATCTTTGCTTGTTTGATTTCCCAACCCAGCCCTTTCTGCCCCTTTTCTCTTTTAAGCTCTGATAGCTTGAGAATCTTGAAGTATGTTAGATTTTCTTTTGTCTGGTTGCTGTTTGGAAAATTAGCACCATAGAGTTTGTCCAAAGATCTCTGTCTATAATTTTAAGTCCTCAATGATGTATTATGTGGAAGAAGGCATAGCAAAACTCGAGTCATTTAGTATAGAGGTGTTACGTTACTTTTCTACGGCAATTTGGGATAGACTTGCTGGGCAGTTTGGTATAAGCTTTTGTATTAAACTTGCAGCTTGACTCCAAATAGGGGGTTATGGATACAATGAGGTAGCTGCTGGTTCATCCTGCTTGAAACGATGGATGACCTTTGGCAAGCAGCTTTCTTTAAGATCATCCAAAACACTTGATTATAGAGCAATAGGAAGAACTTCAGGGTTCAACGTTATTTAGGGGTCCTGAGAGGAGGTTTGAGTTGTGGCTTACTTCAATGCCTCTTTGGGGGTATTCATCTCAAAGTTCGATTTCATAGTTATCTATGACTATTGTTTTTATTCTTAATGATTGAAATCCTTATTCTCTTATTCTTTTATTTTAAAATATTTATATTTCGTTGTTTTGTCAGGCTCGGGTTGTTAGGGTAAAAAAAAAAAAAAAGAAAGAACAAAATAAGATATTTGAATTTAGTTTCTTTTACACCCTGAACATAAGGATTAAGAAAAATAACGTGAAGATTATCCTACTGAAACTCTATTATGAAGAAAGCATTTACAAGGCATCATCCCTTGTGAGGTTTGAGGTAATGACGGTAACTGTCCATGTTTTAGGATGATGGATCTTGAAGAAGGCACCGGAACTCTGGACAGCGACACAAAGCTGCTAAAAGAGGTCCAAGTGATTGAAAGCACGAACACAAATGGCTCGTGTCAGGAATCTGCAAGGTACCATCATTTATTGTTTATTAAGTTTAACCTTAAAATAGTTTTTGTGGCTCTGAGACGTGGAAAACAAATATTCTGCTTGTATTTTTCCAGACAAGTTTGTGAGGGAGAGGAGAGGTTCATCAATACCAAATTGAGTTCTATAAAACTTTAAACCAAGAATGTCAACCCGTAGATATATGCATGTATAATGTCTACATGACAATAATGGCTTCAAATTCTTCTGTTTTAGCATGAGCTGAAAAGAAAAAGAAACTCAAACTCTTCCCATCTTTGATTGTTATTATTCCTTAAAAGTCCATCAGTTCTTACTAACATTTCTCTTTTTCCATTCCCCTTCTCATTGGCTGCAGCAGAGAATCAGATGACAGGAAGCCACAAAACTTGATGAGCAGGAACCAATGGTCTAGCATTGTTTATCGCCATGGTCAGAAGCAGCTAACCAGTCTATTTCTAAAGGAGGCAGAACACGCTTTGCAATTGTCATTAAGTGAGCAAAACTGAACATCTTTTTACTATCTATTCAGCACAGTTTTATATGATAGTTAGGTTTCATCTTTTTCTTTGTAATTTAAATGCATGAGAATTTCTCTCTTTTTTTTTTTTTCCTGATCAGGCTTAGTAATCTTATATTTATAAAAATTATTTGCAGCGTTTCAAAATAAAAAACTTACTCCAGAATTATTACTGGCCATAAGTATCTTGTCAAGGTTTAGTTTGTTCTTTGTCCATTGCTTTTCGTGTATTGTTCCATATGAAACCCTTATCTCCGTACATGTGCGTTGTGATAACTAAGGTTCGAAATATCAACGTCAATGGACATATCGAGGTCTTGATTTTATGGAAATATCGATATCGATGGAATTTTTGGGAAAAATTATGAAAATGGATAGAAATTGTTATAATTATTAATGCAATTTTGATTGTGGCTTAATTAGACTATAATTGACCATTTTTATCCCAATTTCTATAGAGTAAGATAACATTTAGATGTCTATTGTAAATGTTTGTATAAATATTGACACGAGAGCAGGGATTTTAAAAAGTGATGGAAAAATAATATAAAACTTAGGAATATTTTGAGGTGAAATGATGTGAATGTTTAATGAAAAAAAGTTTGAATGAGGTTAAAAACAAATATATGTCATTTTTTGTGGTTTTTTCAAATTTAATTTCTTTAGAAAAGAAAGTCTTGAGTCGAAGATAAAGCTAAGAATTGAGAAAAGTTGGAAACTAGAAAAAGTAATACATAAAAAAAAAAGGCTTAATCCTTTGTCAAAAATGACATTGACATATGAAACTATAGAATTGTGTAATCAAAATTATAAAATTGAAAAGCTTGAATTGAGATAAACTTAATTAAAAAAAATTGAAATTTTATCGAAATGTCGAAATTTCTCAAAATTTTCTTGAAATCTCAAAATTTTGTTGAAATAAGGAGAATCAAACTATTCTCGAAATTTCATCGAAATGGGGGAAAAAGGAAATCTCCCCTAATGAAATCTCGAAATTTTGAGATTTCAAAGGAAATTTTAAACCATGATGATAACTAGATCCATTACTGGGGATTCTCCTGTGCCTTTCACTTTTCTTTTCGTTTTTGGTAAGTCATATATGATCTTTTCTTCATCTATATGTTTGTTCGTGTACTTTGTACCATAACTTTCTACCCCTTATTACATGAGATGTGCCAAAGCAAGCCATTCCTGAAAGAGACTTATTATCACTTCGCTTAACTCCTAGACTATTCACCCTATTTTCCTAAAAGCCCAGTGAAGTACCCCTGCCCCTTACGGACCTTAAAGCTATTTCCAACTATTTGCCTATCTTACTACTAATACACTTGCTTCGTTGCATGTCCATGCTTTTTTTTATCGCGGTGGTATGATTGCCAAGCCCTCTCCTTGTTCCGCCCGTTGGCCTATTAGGTAAAATAGCAATCTTCGAGCTTTGTCTCCTTTCTCATAAAGAATTTCGGCTTGGCCCAGGAAAGCATTGGCAACAACAGAAGGGAATGGGTCCATGTAGTTGCTGTGCTTGCCCCCTTCTTAGTCAATGGGACAACAGATTCGCATCCACTAAAAAAGAGAGAATCCACTTCATATAACCACACCTTTACTAGGCAGCGTGTGGAATGGCCGAGAGCGAACCTTTTTCGATATATAATCCAAGTCGAGAGTGGAGTTACAACAGTCGTCTTATGGAAAATGACTTTCACATTCGATTCAGTGAGCACTTTTTTCATTGAGAACTCCTCATTCCCTTTGTCAGAAAATTGTTATCTACGTAATTACCAATACCCAACTGATTGAAATCCAGGAGAATATGCCCCTTCCTTTAAGCTAAGCCGCCCACCTTCACCAATTTTGTTTCTCCCTTCACTAAGCTTGCTTAGATTGGACTCCTTTCTATCTATAAAAAATCCTCTGTTTTTTGTGGTTAATCACCTTGGCCCATGCCCTTAAGTTAAGTGAGGTTTTCAATTTCTTACTTGTGGGAACCTGTTCCTATGCTTGTTTATGAATACTCTACCAACTTTTATTTGTATTTTAGGTTGTTCCCTTTTCGCTCCGAATCCAGTCGTGCTTGTTGTTTCTCAAAAGTATATTTTTTTCTAGGAATATGATCAACTAGAAATTATTATGTTCGTGATTCGTCATCCACTGATGTAGAAAATGCTCCAGTTTTCCATTTTCATATGAGGCCGGAAAGTTTATTGGCAAGTGGTCGGGATCGAAATTTCAAGATTTCGATGGAAATTTTAAACCATGGTGATAACAAGATCTCTTGCAAGGCAAGAGCGACCCAAAATACTATATTACCATACCGGGATGAGTACTAAAATAGTAGATTTATAGTCTGTTGGGAATGACTTTCTAAGCACTTGAAAAGTCAAGTAGGCTCTTAACCCTCATGTAAAGATGTTAACTTACAAATGACCTAGATGATCAGTATGGTTCATCTTCTCCATGAGCAAGACATGCTTGCACATGGGATGTTTCTATAAGGCATATTAAAGAAATATGAGTTTCATCTCAAAACTAATTGATAATGAATTCAATAACTCATGTATTGTTTTAAAGATTATGAGGTTTTTTCATCTTTTAGATGTGTAGGATCCTTAACACGTCCCTATAAGATGGAGCCTCTTTGGATTTACTATTCTTGGATCATATTTTTTTTTTTATTATTAAATACTCCCGTGGGATAAAATTTATTATTATTAGATAAACATATATTCCATCTCAAAATCAATAGACAATAAAATGAGTAATATGTGTATGTATTAGATGTTGTCCAACATTATGCATATTTTATTTATTATTATTTTCTTTTTAAAAAAATACATGATGCGTAATTGATATTATAGAATGCTCTAGGTTTCATAATCTTCCCACCAGACATTTTTGTAAGATTTTGATTGTTTGCACATCAGTGAAATTTGGTTTCACTATAAAGTTCATTAGAGGTTTTAAACCCATTTTAGAAGCCGAAAGTTTAAGCCTATCTTGGGCTAATGGATTATAGACCTTTGTTTTGGGGAAGTTATGAAGAAAACCTACCAAAAAGACCTTACAATGAGCAAATTAGTTTTTGAGTTGGTCTAGTCAATTCCTAGTTTCTAGAAAATAGTTGAAGTTATTTTTAGTTGTAGTCAAGTTTAAATTGTGGAGTTAGTGGGATTAGTTGCTAACATTGTGGAATCTATTTTTAGACTTAAGATATATATTTATATGGAGTTTTCTAGAATTAAATTTACACACTTTCCATTTTTCTCGTTTCCCTCTCATTAGTTAGAATAACAGTGGTATCAGAGTCCTTAATTGGGATCTGTGAGTGAGAATCAGTAAAATATCTCTGAGAGAAACTAAGTGATACACCTGTGAGAGTTGTTAGAGATGGAATTAGGATCAAACAATCTTTCTGATACACCTGTGAGAGTTGTTAGAGATGGAATTCGGATCAAACAATCTTTCTTCATTGGCTCCACCTATGTTTGATGGTTAAAACTGCCAGGCATGGGCTATCAGAATGCAAGCCTATATGGAGGGTTGTGATTATTGGGAAGCAATTGAGCAAGACTATGAGATTACTCCACTTCCTGATAACCCAATAATACATCAGATCAAGACTCACAAGGAGACGGTCACTAGGAAGGCAAAAGCTCGAGCTTGCCTATATACAGCTGTCTCCCGCCATATTCAACAGAATTATGGCCTTGAAGTCGGCAAAGGAGATCTAGAAGTTTCTCAAAAGTGAGTATGAAGGTGATGAGAGGATTAAAGACATGAAAGTGTTGAACTTGGTGCGAAAATTCAAGAGAATGCAAATGAAGGATTCTGAGTCCATTAAAGAGTACTCAGATAAGTTGATTGGGATTGCTAATAAGGCAAGAGCATTAGGAACCAATTTATCTGACGATAGATTGGTTCAAAAGATTCTAGTTTCAGTACTTGAGAGATATGAAGCAACCATTGCTTCCCTAGAAAATACTAAAGACCTCTCAAAACTCAAGGTGATAGAAGTGGTTAGTGCTTTGCAAGCACAAGAGTAGAGGAGGTTGATAAGACAAGAAGGAAGCATTGAGGGGGCATTGAAAGCTAGAGTGCAGCAGGGAGAAGGTGGAAGAGAGAAGAAGGGAAGTGGCAGCAGTAGCTCAGAGTCTGCTACAAAGGATGCTGGTAGTACATGCAAGCACTGTGGGAAGCAGAATCATATGTTGTAGTACAACAAGAAGAAGATAAACTCTTTGTGGTTACTTGTTTCTCATTAGTCACTCAATGTGATGGTTGGTTGGTTGATAGTTGGTGTACCAATCACATGACAAGTGACAAAGAGTTGTTCAAAGACCTTGACAAGTCATTTAAGTCAAGAGTGAAGATAGGAAACAGTGAGTATCTAGAAGTAAAGGGGAAGGGCACGGTGTCAATAAAAAGCTGTGCTGGAACCAAGTCGATTACTGAAGTGTTGTTTATCCCTGAAATTGATCAAAACTTGTTAAACGTTGGTCAATTAGTAGAGAAGGGATTCAAATTGTTGTTTGAAGAAGGAAAGTGCCTCATTTCTGATTCCAATGGGAATGAGTTGTTCAAAATAAAGATGTAGCACACGAGCTTCTCGTTGGATCCACTCGAGAAAGAGCAAATAGCTTTCAAGTGTCAAGTAAATGACACTGAGTTATGGCACAAAAGGTAGGGACATTTTCATCAAAAAGGGTATGCACAAGTCTGGGGAATTGATTTTTCTAAGACTTTTGCACCAGTTGCAAGAATGGACACAATCAGGTTGCTACTGACTGTGTCAGCTCAGCTAGATGTGAAGTTAGCATTCCTAAATGGAGTGTTAGAAGAAGAGATCTATGTTGAGCAACAAGACAAATTCATCATACCAGGACAAGAGAAAAAAGTTTATTTGTTGAAGAAGGCTCTCTAAGGGTTGAAGCAAACTCCTAGGGCATGGTACATCAAGATGGATGATCACTTGTTGAATGTGGGTTTTGTGTGAGTCGTTTTCAAACTCTTAGGAGCAAGTTATTTTTAGTTGTAGTTAGGTCTAAGTTCCTATTCTTGTGGAGCTAGTGGGATTAGTTGCTAACCTTGTGGAATCTATTTTTAGACTTAAGATATGTATTTATATGGTGTTTTCTAGAATGAAATTTACACACTTCTCATTTTTTCTCATTTTCCTCTTCTTAATTAGAACAACAATATTCTTAGTATATTTGATTATTTATAGTCAAATCATCCAATAGAGTTTTGTTTTCCTTTTATCAAAGGATGAAGATTTCGTTTCGTATATATACCTGATATATTCTGATATTTACAACGGAATCTTCAATTGATATTTTTTGTACTAAGATATTTTTTTAACTTCTCTCTATCTTTACCATTTAGTAATATGTTTATTTTAATTTAACAGATTCTGCAATAATTTTGTTGAATTCTAATTTCTAATATATTTAATTGGAGTAGTTGTAAATATAAGAGTCAGACTCAAAATATTAGTAGATATAGCTTAATGCAAAAGAATTTGCAGATATAGCAAAATTTTAATTTATCTCTCAGAGTCTATCAATGATAAGTTGTATCATTAATACGAGTTTATCACCGATAGGGTTTGATTTTACTATATTTAAAATTGTTTAAAAATGTAGTTGTAAACTTAATTTTAACCCTAAAAGTGTTATCCATTGCAATCGCCCTATTTAATTTAGTCGAATTTTCAATTTTTATAGGAATTTAGAATATTTACAAGCTCCCAAAGTAAAGGATTTGAAAAAATTTTCATTTTAAAAAACAATGTAACCATATTAAGTCTCTAAAGTTTCACATTCTAACCCAAAGATAAGCAAAATCTTTCAAATCTTTCTATTTAAATTATATCTAGCTATTATCTATATTAAGGTTAAGATATCTATATTTTGAATTCTTTAATGATGGTCACACTCAAATGGAGGATGGCCAGTGTGTTCTTTCTTCATACTATACCATCTAATTTCCCATTGATTGCAACAAAAACAAACCTAATACTTCATGAAATTCATCCATATATAATAAGATCTTAGTCTGTGAGGTTGGGGATAGGAAAAATTAGAAATTGTTGCTTTTATATATATATATATATATATAATTTATTTACACTCTCGATTATTGGTATTTCTGTGTTACTTATATTTGTTAGTATGTTACACTTCTCCACATTTTACTTTTATATTTTTAATACAAGCTAGATCTCATCGGATCCCTGTATATACCAAAAATACCTCCATTTTACTTATAGAGTTTGAGGATAAATCACTAATTTAGCAATTTAGCATTTTTATTTTAGTATGATCAATAAGATTATTTTATATCGGCCATTTAGATTTTGTTTAGTAGTTGTCCTTAATTCTAAGAATTCAAATCTTAGAAGATGGTATTTTTGTCACCAAAAATCTAACAAATTGTGCCATTTTTACTATTAAACTTTGTTTTACAAACTTTTGAAATACAACCATTTAAAAGTAGCTGTTTTTGTTCTCCACCCTTTGTTTTGTTCCAACTTCCAAAGTAACCATCTTTCTACACTAGATGACTAAAAATACTTTTCCCACATAAACCAAATCTTTATAACTTATAAAAAAACAAAAATATATTTTCTTTGAGTTCCAGACAGTAATGAAGATAGACAAGATATTGAGTAGCATTCATAATGCTTAAAAGAGAGTCCATAGTAATGAGCCATTAAATTTAATAAGATAGTTTGAAATCTATACTAAGCACATGATTTAGGTTACCCTAAAAAAGGTATTTTAGACAAATAAAATAATTAACTATTTCAATGTTTACTACAAGAAAATAAGTTTATCCCGACACCTTTTTTCACTAATGTAAAAAATTCATTAGAAAAAGTAGTTAGTGTTAACTTGAATATAGTTAATATTTTTTCAATAAAATGAAGATTTGAATCTCTAAGTGTAAAGTAAGTGAAATATTGACTAGTTGAATTATCCACGTATGTTCATCTAGAAGCATTTTCATTCATCCGAATTGTAATTTTGAATTTTCTCCCCTTTCACAACATTATATTCCGAAATCTTACCAATAATGCAGTCCATGAAAAGAATAATTTTGATATATAAAATATATACACCATAGTCCTATTTTTTAAATATTATAATTTTAAAATAGATTAAAAATATATATTTCTTAGTATATCAAATAAATGCAGATTTGAAAATCTGATTTCAAGATTATATATATATGGACAATTACCTGTTAGTTTTCGAATTTTTAAGAATACATGTTTTTTATTCCCAAGTTTTCAATTTATATTTTTAGTCAGAAATTTTTAAGACTAAGTTTAAAAGGTCCATAAAATAATTTTATTAAATAATTGTATATAATTTAAATTAGAAAAAAATTAATACATCATTTCCTATCTCTAACATTATGTTCCTAAATTAAAATATACTAAAATAATAAAAATTCCTTCAAACCTTTTAAATACATTATTACTAATTTAGAGGATAAAATGGTAAATTTTCAAAACTTAAATTTTTTTAAAAAAAAATCTATTTTTTAATAATTTCAAGATTAAAAATTTACATTTCAAAAGATTAAAGACAAGAATAAGGTAATTTTGTAAAGTAAAAACAAACAATTTGTTGATGTATTATTGGCTTTGATATTCATTAAATATTGGGTTGAAATAATGTTCCCCTTCTTCCATTTCACAAAGGTCCACACCAAAGCTATTAAATTGTTGAAAGACACTTGTATCATGTTTACCATCTCAATATATAAATTTCTTTTTGCCCCCCCTTTTTTTTTAATTCCAAAAAATATAATTTTGGTTTATAAATTAGTGAATAAATCTAAGTGGGGGCAGAAGTGTAATTATCACACACCAAACTTTTCTAAGCTGACGACTTAGCTTCACGTGGACATAAAACACCTTTGGAGCACCTGGGTAGATCCAATTCAGAAATTATTTAATGTACTTGTCTTTTTCCTCATTTCAACATCATTAGATTTATACCATTTTCTAATTTAATCTTTTATTTATTTTATATTTTCATTATATTATTTAAAATATGTTTTTTTTTAGTTTTAAAATAAACTTATACTAGCAAAGTTTAAAATAGTAAGAAAACAAATGTCAAAGAGTTATTCAGACCTCAATGTCTCTAGCATGCCTTGGTATTTATATCTTTAAGGCATTACTAAATTCTCCAATGTTGGATAATATTCTCCCATTTCTTTTAACTCTTGCTATAGGCCTAAGCCCAATAGTCATTTCCTACAAAAATGTCGATATTGATGAAAGTATCGACTATCGAGGTCTTAATTTTATGAAAACATTGATAAAATGTCGATTTCAATGGATATTTCTGAAAAATTTATAAAAAAAATAAATTTAAATTAGTAAAAATAAATATTTTATGATTTTCAAACAAGTTAACATGTCTATTATTTATACTATATTTATATTAGTGGCATTTTGATGTTTATTTTTTGTGTTTTGTGCATTTTTACGTTATAATGAAAATATCAATTCACTCTTCATGTCAATGTTGAATCCATGGAAACGTAGAAATATAATGGAAATATCGATATGTTTATAAAAATTTAATATTATGAGTTTATCGCTATCCTTACTTCTTTTTCTTCGAATATAATAATAAGTGGGAGTGGAGAAATTCAAATCTTTAATTCAGTTAGTTGAGAATGGAGACCATATTTTTGGATTTTCCATTAACCTAAATCTTTATAATTGTTAAACTAAAAGGAAAAAAAAACATATGATGTTTAATATTTTCTAATTTATGGCGATAGTAGATTTGGCATGCATGTGAGTTATTTTAGTTCCATCTCAAAATAATTCTTAGACCAACCAACCAAACATATGATGAAAGGATTATTCAGATTGATTGGATGCTTTGTGAGTGTTGATAGTTTCTTTTGGATTTATATCACAAAATAATAATCTCTCTAAGTTAATCATTTCATTATGTTTTATTGTTCATTTTAAAATTAAGTGGTTGTCTTTAGGAATGTGGATGCTTTGTACCAGCAAGAAACTCTTCAATTTAAAAATCTAAAATTCTATAAAAGGAAAGAAAGATATTTTTTTTCATGAAGAATCTAATCCCTAATCCATAAATGTGGAATTCTTCCATCTTCCCTTGATTCCATTGGATTACAATTGAAAAAAAAAAAAAAAGAAAGAAAGAAAGAAAGAAAGAAATTCTTTGTAGATTCAATAATGGAAAATATGTATTATTCTCTAACTCTTTATGATGTTCTATTCAAAATATATCTTTACCTACCATAACTATTCCAAAAAGATAAATAAGAATCTAGATTTACCAAATTTTCAAATTAGGAGGCAAGTTAAATTAAAAATCTCTAATTTAATTAATATTTTATAAAGAAAAGAAAGAAAAAGAAAAGAAAAGAAGTGGTACAAAATGAAAGGAAAGACAAAAAAAAAAATCTCCTTCTTCATTTTTTTTTAAGAAAAATAAAACATTTAGGCCTCGTTGGATAACCATTTGATTTTTTATTTTTGTTTTTGAAATTTATGCCAATTTTATCCATATTTCTTACAATAATTTGCATCTTTCTTAAGTAGAATAGTTGAATTCTTAGCAAAATTCCAAAAACGAAAACAACTATTTAAAAACTACTTTTTTTAGTTTTCAAAATTTGGTTTGATTTTTTAAACCATTAATGAAAATTAGATAACAAAGTAATAAATTTGAAAATGGGATAGTGTCCATAAACTTAATTCTAAAAAACATAAAGAAAAAATAAAAGAATTACCAAATGGAACCTTAATAATAACAAAATTAAACCTACGAGATTCCAACCAAATTGATTTGAATATATATATATATATATATAATTCTTTTTTTTTTCTAAGAACAAACTATATATAGTTTTTTTAATGTTAAAAAGACTGCATTTAATTTAGGGTATGAACATTAGGTTTCACATATCATATTCAAATGTCACAAGGTTTCATTTCGCCCATGAATTTTCCGTCACCAAAAAAAAAAGAAAAAAAGAAAAGGAGTGGACCCACAGAACTAAGGCATATGGATTCACGTGAGAAGCACGTGTAGTAGCACCATTTGGTGGGGACAGAAGTGCTTGTAGACGAAGTGCATGGGAATAATACCCACGTGAAGCTCTTTGGTCTGCTTCCTGTCTCGCCCTCCCTCACCCTTTGGCCAATTTGTACCATCATTTAGCAAACGACAACTGGACTTTCCTTTTATTATTATTATTTTTATTATTTTATTTATTTTTTTTTTTTGTCGGGGTGTGTCGACGCCTTGTTTGATGTTAAAGTCATCCTAAGAAAGCTATTTTCATTCTTGTCGTTGATTTTCTTCTCTTAATTCATAACAATATAGAGTGACATCACATTTAGAAAATAATTATACCATGTCTTAATATGTATATATAGGTCAATTTTTCAAGATTCATATTTCATAGACACATCTATTTTAATTAAAAAACGATTTTTTTAACAAAAAGGAAATAGAAAAAGAGATATTTATCATAATCGCTCGACTCTTCACGTTTTTTTTTTAAGAAATATCCCTCCAATATACTTCTCTTTCCTCCAAAGCTTTTACATGATTTCGTTGATGTGTCCCAAAACAAATAGCTTCCTTGTCTAAAACCGTTGTCATGAATAGAATTGCAATCGTCCACCATATGCCATGCATATCGTTGTCTCACCTAATCAACCACAAAACACAACCCTTGCCTTCGCCACATGCCCAAACCATCCCCCTTCGTCCATCGACTGCAAACTCAACCCTCTATCGATCTCGTTGCCTGCAAATCTATTGTCATAGTTGCACTTTTTTCCAACAATATCGATAGATCATCACTCATAAAATCCTTCGTTGCAGGTCTAATCCGTTGCATAAACCATGACTCACTAGTACTATAAGTCTAGTACAACAATATTGTTGATCATCCCATCTTTTGACTGATGTCTACTATATATATATTGATGTATTAGTGCCATGGGAACATGGTACATAATATTTATTTATTACTATATGAACAACATATATGAGCATTAGCAAACAAGTATGAAAAAATGTACAATGTTAAATTTCTATTTACAAAAGCTTATATATTCAAAGTTAAATTTAAAACTTCATAACTGTGAAAAGAAATAACAAACAAAATGTTATGTAAGACGCACAATGCACAAAATAGTGCCGCAAAAACGAAAAAACAGAAAATGAAAAAAAAAGTAAAGAAAAAGGAATAATAAAAAAAATGACGGAAGGTGCAAATTATATGTTGAGCTAAGCTCTAAAATAATGTCAAGCAAGATTAATAATAAAATTATTTATCTTGAATGAAGCATTTTAATTAATAAGAAAAAAATACTATAAATGAGGGAAAACCTTCATCTAAGAATAAACATGAGGAAAAATATGACAAAAAAAGTTAGAAGTAAAAGTTTTCATGAAATTTGATATTTGTAGAAAAAAAAATATTTGGGTACATCTTAGACTCCACATAATCATAAATTTTCATAAATCAATGATTTTTTTTTTTAAAAAAAATTCTTGATTGAAGTTACTCAAATAGCCTATTTCACACCATTTATGTTTTTTTAATTTTTTTTATCAAGTTTAACAATATAGTGGTGAGAATTTGAAAAAGTTATTAGTTATTTATTATATATTTTTTATTTTAAGAAATATGAAGTATGAATATTTGAACTTCAGAGTATATATGTCAATTATTATTAAGCATGTTTTTTTTTTTTTTTTTTTTTTTTTTTTTTTTTTTTTTTACAATAGGGAAGGATCATGTAACGCCCCAAAGCCTAGGATTTGGAATCCGAATTCGGTCCCTGATGGAGGCATCCCCACAAACCAACATGGAATCCTTTCAGGATATTTTGTCCTCACTCACATGCATCCTAGGAAAATTCCCAAGAGATCACCTAACATGACACGCTTAACTTTGGAGTTCCTATGATTGAGCCACCGAAAAGGAAGATGCACCTTGTTGGTATAGATAGTAACTTTCAATTCTTTTAAGTCTTTCTTAACCATACTTTCATGTCCTTAGGATCCCTCACATTCGAATGTGATACCGGTTCATACATGTACTCCTCTTAAATTCGAGTCGTTACAGATCAAATATGAGGTTGATAGTACAATTTTTTTTGTCATTTGTGTTTTGTGTTATATGTTAATTATATAAATATATATATATATATATCAAAGTGTATATACATATTAGCATGTGTGTATACATATATTGGAAACATATCTTTCTGGTTCAAAGTCTAATCCATCATGATTTGATTTTCTTTTCAGTATGATTAGATATGTATCTAACCTTTGGCATTAGATAATTGAAATAATTGAGTTGGGATTCATGAATTTAAATATCAGAAAAATATAGTGGATGTTAATCATGGTGAAATGCTGGTTCTTTTCTCAAGTAATAATAATGGGAGTGTACTTTATGGTCTTTAGCTACTTCATGACATAAACAACAAAAGGACATGATAATCTAGTCACTTGCTTTGTTGTTTCTTATTATAATTTTATTGGAAAAAATATTTTGGGTAAAAAGTTGAGGTTTGAGGTTCACATGTGTTGTATCTACTCGCATACTTCCTAAAAGATAAAAACAAAAAATAGATAGATATTTTAAAATTCGAGAAATGATCTGACTTACTTTGTTGTCTCAATTATTTTAACGAGTTCAAAGATAATTTTTTTAAAGAATTTCTTTTGGGTTGAAAATTTGAAGATATTCTATATTTGTTTCACTATAGTGCCAAAATAATTATAATGATAAAAGTGTGTATATATATATATATATATATAAAAAAGTTTCTTTTTTTTAACTAGGCTGCATACCTTTTGTATGCTCTACAAATTCCATCGTAAATATGAAAAGGACAATTAAAAAAAAAAAAAGACAAAAAACTTTTCACTCACAATTCTGTAAAAATATGTCTCATTTTTGTAAATTGTTTGTTTATTATCGGTGTTAGTTGACAAAATTTATTAAGAAAATATTTCAAATAATAAATATTTTATTTTCTTTCGTATTTATAGTTAGAAATATGATCAAAATATCACATTAAATAGATCAAGATAATCGTGAGTTGGTATGAGATATTTGAAGGGGAAACCAAAAGTAAAATCATGCGGGTTTATATCCAAAGTAGACAAATATCATATAGTCGTAGAGATATTTAAAAGGTCGTTTTCCTGTCATGTTGCATCAGAGCTATACCCCTAATTTAGCTATGTTAGTAGAATTCTCAAATGCCAAAGAAGATATCGTAGAGTCTTGGAAGTAGTGATAGTGTGATTCGTGATTGAACTAGCCATGTTTGATTCTCTCGAAAAATTTTCATGAATTTTTGCTATCATGCCAATGACATATATCTTACCAATATAATGCTATAAATTATTTAAATGTCACTTAAATACTTTTTTCAAGGATGAAAAAGTAGCTTAGATTTAGAAGAAAAGAGAAAGAACATAATAATTTTTTTTTTTAATAACGTGGTAAAAAAATTAGCCTCTATTTTTTAAATTGATAGTCATAATAAGAGTGAGAAACAGAAAGAAAAAGAGGAAAAAAAAACCTAAAAACTGAAAAGAAAGTTTGATGGGATTAAGATATAATGTGTGAACAGACCACAAACACAAAGTACACTGATACTGCTGCATTTGCAGCCAGCAGCTGGAATCAAATAAACAAACCCTCGGTACTATTTTGCCCTTCTAATTTTCTTTTCCTATTATTATGCCTTCCCTCTTTACTACCTTTTTTTTTATAAAAAAAATAAATAAATAAAAATAACCTACCAAATGTACAGTTATGTACTTTCATATCAAACCAGGCTCTTCCAAATTTTTATTACCACAAAAAATTTCAATATAGATTTGAGAAGTGAAAATTAAAAGGATATTGTCCTTTTAGAAACTATTTAAGAAAATATTGTTGTTTTCAAACTATTTGTAAAAATATTGTTGTTTTTATTAAAAAAATAACTTGAGGGTTGAAAATTCGACCTAGATAGGTCGAATTTTGAACCCTCGATCTTCCTTTCATTTGTATGTCGAACTTTGAACCCTCGACCTTGCTCTTCCTAACATTATTATTGAGTCTGTTTAATTATTATTCCGGAGACCTTCCTCTATCAAAAAATCGTATTTCTAAATTTTCATAAGGTCTCTTGGAATTCCTTCCAAAGCTTGTTGAATAATTTTTACGGATTCTATCATCTCAGCAAGTATGACTAAATAACGAGCTAATGAATCTCCTTCTTTTTGCCACTGAACTTCCCAATCAAATTCGAGAGCGAGATTATGATAGAGAGCGAGATTATGAGAGAGAGCGAGATTTTGAGTGAGAGTGAGAGCGAGATTTTGAGTGAGAGCGAGAGCGAGAGGTGAACGTGAGCGAGAGCAAGAGCGAAATAGCGAGATTTTGATAGGGAGCGAGAATACCGTACAAATTTTCCTTTTTTTTTTCCTTTTTAATTATTACACATTCCGCATTCTTCTTTCTAATCCTTTCTTTTTCTTTTTCTTTTTTTTAATTTTCCATTTTATAAAAACAATTTCTAAAAATATTTTATTATTTTATTTAAACTCTAAAAATAATAAATTAAAAAAATAATAACTCATAAAAATAAAAAAATATAAATTAATATCTCATTTATATAAAAATAATTACAAAAATCAATGTGTCCCACAAGGCGGACATCGTCGATTTCGAGTTGGTTTTCGTCGTCGACTTCGAACTTGAGGTTGTTCGGGTTCTTCTTGATGTTGCTCTAGTACCTCTGCGGGTGCTTCATAATATAAATATTCATTATGCTCTCCACGACTCTGACCATGTCCATGTACGTATGAAGACGAAGGACCAGTCTCTGAGTCATAATGTCCTGAACCAAATGCTGGCATCATCATCATCGGACTAACATAATCAGTTTGACTCTGCGTCTGTGTCATAGGGGCAACTCTTCCACATTATGTGCAACCTCATTAAACTCATCCTTTTCCTGAATAGGTCCTCTACATCTAGTAGTTGGTGGATGAACAATAGGTATATCGTACATATAATGAATTTCCTCCATATAGCTTTGGTTGTCACTACATATAGCAAGAACCTAGTTCAGATCATTCGCAACCTCACGGAGTCTATTGTTGTTCGATCTCTGTGAATTATTAAAAAATTAGACAATATTTAAAATAAATTTAAATTAAAAAAAATTAAATAATATTCATTCATTTACTAGATGACCCACAGCTGCTCCCGGACGAGTGACATAGCGCCTTGTGATATTATTATACCAATGAATATATTCTGGAGTGACATCTGTGTCAAACTGTTCAAGAGAAACCCCCACTGCAATAAACCTTGCATGATAATGTCATCGCACTACCAAATGTGCAACTTTTTCGGACCAATCTCTAGTCTTTAGGTCAATATCATGTAGTACGGATTCAATATTACAAGGCGATGGGACATCCTGCTGAAAACCGAATTGTCTCATCACCTTATCAAGAAGATGCCACTCACAAATGTGAAAACATATGAGAGGACTCGTTGTCCGTCATATGTTTTGACCATTCGTACAAAAATTAGGCAAAGTATGCACAATAATTTTGTACGGCTCCCAAATAACCTGAAACACAAAATATTATATTAGAGAATATTAAAGACAAATACAATAAAAATGTGAATAAAATAATCAATTAGGTTTAGTGTAATGTACCTGTTTAGGTTGAAGTAGATCAAACATTTATCTATACTGGTTGACTACATGTGTGGCTGTCCTAGTCACACAAAATTTATCTCTCCACCTAAATTTTTAAATTGATAATTTAGAATTTAAATTAACTAGATCAGTGATATAAAATTTAAATTGAATTAAAACAACATACCGAGAACTGTAGGCTCGTCCAACTAACTGATCATCATTAACATGATGTAGCTGTAGAGCCATTGTTGGAAATCACTCCCAAGCCCATAGTTGCAAAAGTATGAGAGGCCCAGCTATCTCTCAAACCTCAGGTATTGTTGCTTTGCATAGTTGTTTATACAACCATGCCAAGTATGCTCCATTTTAACATGAACTACGAAGATTTTATTGAGGACTAATACAAATTGTCAACATATGCTGAATGTTACTCTCCTCAATTTCAACCTGTACTGCATGAAGATTACCGGATCATGCACCCTAATATGCCTGTCTTACATCCTGATCCATCGTTGTTGAGAAGACCAGGTAGACCGAAAAGTTCACGTTATCACAACGAAATGGATTGGACAGAACCAGCCACTCGACAACGATGTAGATTTTATAACCAGTTAGGACATAATCGAAGGAAGTGTCCTTCGTTACTAAGACGGGCTCTAGATAGTTAGGGATTGAATAATAAATAATTTTTTTTTATTATATATTCATTTTATTGTATATTCAATTTTTTTATTATAATTTATTGTATATTCAATTTTTTTTTATAATAATCTACTGTATATTCAATTTTTTTTGTAATCAATAAAGTTTTACATTATAATAATCTAATATATTCAATTTATAGTATAATAATCTAATATATTCAATTTATTCAATTTATTGTCTAATGATTATTCAATTATAGTATAATAATCTAATATATTCAATTTGTTGTCTAATGATTATTCAATTATAGTATAATAATCTAATATATTCAATTTGTTGTCTAATGATTATTCAATTATAGTATAATAATCTAATATATTCAATTTATTGTCTAATGATTATTCAATAATAATCTAATATATTAATTATAGTCTAATGATTATTCAATTATAGTATGATTATTAGCTCTTTTTTCTCTTTTTTTATATATATTTCTATGGAAAGTTCAAATAAAGTGAAGACTCTCGCTCTCTCCTAAAATCTCGCTCTCTTAGTCTAACTCTCTTCTAAGATCTCGCTCTCTTAGTCTCACTCTCTCCTAAGATCTCGCTTTCTTAGTCTCACTCTCTCCTAAGATCTCGCTCTCTCAATCTCGCTCTCTTAGACTCACTCTCTCCTAAGATCTCGCTCTCTCCTAAGATCTCGCTTTCTCCTATGATCCCGCTCTTTCACTCTCGCTCTCTCCTAAGATCTCGCTCTCTCACTCTCGCTCTCTCTCAATATCTCGCTTTCTCTGTTATTGTTGTTATTTTTCCATTAATGATTACTAGCTTTCATTTCTTCTGGAACAATCACAAACACTTTTTTTATTATGGATCTACTACCAGAAACTCAATGCGTAATCTTAGCATTCAATGTGTATTCCTGAATAATCTCATTTTTCAATTATTCAACTATTTCATTTTACCAAGTTCAATGTTAGTCAGATTAGTCAATATAAACTAAATCTTGCTCTCTCCAATATTCTCGCTTTGAATCTTACTCTCTCCTAAAATCTTGCTTTGAATCTCGCTCTCTCCTTAATCTACTTCAATCCACTTATCTCCTTAATCGTTTTGAAGTTTCGACATGTGTGTAACTTTCGACAACCTATTATACAAAATTTTGTTCGTATACAAAGCTAATTCGGAATTGTCTTTCATTCCAAGGCATAACTTGTATCCATGCGCTTCATATTCGACTGGAGTTCGCTCCCAGAAATATAGCCATCCACATCCCCTCACGTCAATCTCACAAGCCTCCGTCTAATTCGAAATGATAACAAAATGCATAGGTTGTTAGAAGCAGTTCGAGTACACAGATACATATAGTATACCATCTCATTACTTTATTTCCTCTATGAGGGAAAAAGAAAAGTAATAAACTTGCAATCTCAAGGGTGGATGTGTTTCAAAACTTCAACCTTCGACAATCTAAGCGAGATTCGCGAGATTTCCATTGTCGAGGGTTGAAATTTCGGCCTATGTATTGTTTCCAAGTTTTTCTTTGTTCGTTGAGTTCTCAACGTTCGACCTCCACATCATTTGAGTTCTCAACGTTCGACCTCTAGCCTTGAACTCCCAAAACAACAATATTTCTCTAATAAATTTTGAAAACAACAATATTAATATTAAAGGTCCGATTTGAGAATATACATGTATATTTGTAATAGTGAGTATAATAAAGAAAAAAAAATCTTAAAATATACCACTCTTTTAAAATATTTTAGCTTTTAAAATATTTTAGTCTTTGAATTTTATTCGAATTTTCAATTTCACCCTCTTGTCATGTTATACACATTCTTCTTCCTTTTTTATTTTCTTTGATTTTTGCTTCTTTCTTCTTCTTCTTCTTCTTTTTTTCTAATTTTCTTTCATTAGTTTTTGCTTCTTCATTTATTTTATTTTTTTAATTTTTCTTTTTCTTTCTCCACTTTTTGCTTTTTCTCTTTCTCTCTCTCTCTTTTTTTTTATTTTCTTTCTTTTATTTGGCTCTTTTTTATTTTTTATTTTATTTTATTTTTCTGATGTTTGCTTCTTCCCTTCCCTTTTTTTATTTTCTTCCTCCAATTTTTGCTCCTTTTTTTTATTTTCTTTAATTTTTCCAATTTTTACTTTTTTTTTTTCCTTTAACCGATTTTTGTTCCTTCTCCTTTTTTTCCATAAGAATTATAAGACTGAATTTCATACCTAAGACTTGAAACTACCCAATTCATAAGTTATTTAATACCAACAAGTCAATCATCAAGTTTAATTATTATAACGAAAATATTAAATATAAATAACAAATGAAAGTCTACCAGTGATAGTCATTAATATTTTCTATCATTGATAGCTTAATCTTTGATATTTTTTACATAATTAATAGCCACTTATAGAAATCTATCATTGATAGCCAACTTAGTGAATTTAATTAATAAAGTTGAATTTCGAACTAAAGTGTAAGTAGAATGCCTATAAGTTATCACTAAGAGCATGTGTATAGGTGATAAAAACTACCAATAATGACATGTTATTTGATGGTAAAAAAGAATGACAGAAGTTATCTCTAACAACATATTATCAATGATAGAAGCTTTCCTGATAACTATGATATAAGTAATATCAGTGATATCGGTGATAGAACTTAGATGATATCCATATATTGATGATATCAATGATATAAAATTCAATTCCATTTAACGAAAGTCTATAATTGATAGTCACGCTAAAAGCTATAAGTGATAGCCACTAATTGAAACTATCAATAATAGTCATGGCTATTAGTGATATAACTTAGGAATATATCAATAAAATGAACATATTAATGATATTGGTGATATGACTTAGGTAAATATTAGAGATAGTCACTTATAGACCTCTCATTGATAGACTTCTATCACTTATAATTTTAAATGTTAATCTATGAAATATGATAGTTTCATTTCAAAAGTTGATAACTACTTATAAAAGTCTATCATTAATATCCACTGATAACCTTAGGTGTTAATATTTCAATTTTGATTCCAATTGTTCAAGTGTATCAATGATAACCATTGAAAACTGATAGCAAATTAAAAGGTGATATTTCAAGTGTTACCATTTTAAGGTTGTATTAATATTTTTCAAATTGAAGCTATCGTTGATAGTAGCTATCAATGATACCAACTAATAGTAGCTATCAATGATACCAACTAATAGTAGCTATCAGTAGCTATCGCTAATAGTTGCTATCGGTTACTATCATTGATAGTTGCAATCAGTGATAGTTTTCAATTTAAGAAAATCGAAAGAAGAAGCGAAATAGTGGGCTGCGTGTGGGCTTTTTGGTCATTTACCTATATAGCTATCACTAATAGCTGTTAGCAGTGATATTTGGCGCTCATTTTGTATTATATCCTAATATGTTTATCCTTGTTCTACATCTTTTATTATTTTGATTCTGATTGTTATTTATGCAACCAACTCTATATAAATTAGTTGATTATAAAATTCAAAGTCAAATTATCGATTTAGCCTTCCAATTTTTTAAATTTGTATCTATTGTTTGGTGTTTGAATTTTCAAAGTATCTATTAGATATTTTGAGTATACAAATGAGTTGGTCTAAAAGATTTAAGTTATATATAAGTTTAGTTTTTTAATTTTTGTAGTTTGCATCTATTATTTACTTCTCGTTTGGTAACCATTTTATTTTTTGCTTTTGTTTTTTTAAAATTAAGTCTATTTTTTTCCAATTTTTTACGATGATTTGCATATTCTTAAGTACAATGATTGAATTCTTAGCCAAATTTAAAAAACAAAAGCAACTTTTTGTAGTTATCAAAATTTAGCTTGATTTTTTAAACCATTGATGAAAAGTAGATAACAAATGAAGAAATTTGGAGGTAGAATTAGTGTCAATAAAATTAATTTTCAAAAATAAAACCAAAAAACAAAATAATTACTCAACGAAATCTTAGTGGCTGAACATTCAAAATTGTCTAATAAATCTCAAAATTTCTTTTCAAAAAATTGATTTTATATACAATTTTAAATTTTATGCCTAACAAAGTCTTAAAGTCTATTTGATAATTATTTAAATTTTAAAAATTAAGGTATAAATATTGTGTATTTCTAACTATTAATTTTTTTTGTTTTATTATCTATTTTTGTATGAGTTTTAAGATTTTCTATCATCTATCATCTAATTGTCAAGTGATATAGTTCAATTGAAATCTTTTCTAGGTTAAAAAAAAAAAATAAAACACTAGTTGTCTAAGTTTATAATCTAATTCAATAATTTGAGTTTTTGACGTTAAAACAAAATGATTTAATAAAAAGGGTAAAATATGGAAAAATCGTAAGAAAAGAGAGTCTCAAATTTTTGGTGTGGACCGAAGGAGTATTCAAACTGAGAAAAACGACACAATTTGCCGCATGGTTTTCCTTTCAATGATTCATGAACAATCCTATCAAAATAAATAGTATTTCTTTTATCAATAATTTAATAAATAAATAGAATTGCTGAAGTGGATCCACAATTTTCAATTATTATTTATTTCCTCTCGACATTTTTCTTCTTTTCTTTAAAAAATTTACGACATTATTAATCATTAATTTTTCAGACGCATCTTGGTACCACAACTTACTACTTTTATTGCTCTAAAAAAACACACAATTTTTATAATCCAACCATCCTCCTATTAAGTTTTTTTGTTTTTTCGTTTTTAAAAGAAATTAAACAGTATGTAATTTTTAAATCCCATTAGTTTATAGATTATTAACTAATGAGTTATTTTCTTTAATCATTTGTGATAATTTTATTGGAACCCAAGTGACTAAATATTTCTAATAAATTTTATATCAGCTCCCTAATTTAATATCTTTATCAGAAAAATAAAAAATACAAAAGTTTTTGTTTTTTTTATCTTGTAGTACAACAAAGGTGAGATGTTAAGATTTGAACCTGGATCGATAAAAACTTAGTTATTATCACTAGAGTACTTATTGAAATGTGTATACAGATGATATTTTATATCTAAGTATGTATTATATAGAAATAGAAGGGTACTAGTTGACTAGATTTGCAAATCAATTATCTTGAACTCGTGGTACCATTGTTTGATTTAATTTTCAGATTTTTTTCTCACAAAATTCGATGAAATATTGTTTATTAGATTTGAACAATTTCCAAAAATAGATGAAACTTGAAAATTGCAATTATAGTGTATTGTATTGAGCGTGACACACATGTTGTGAGGACAAATAAAAGAAAAGTAATATAAATATTAAGACAAATCGGTTGATTCATTATGACCATATTTAATAACCATTAGTTTTGTGTTTTAAATTTAAGCTTACATCACTATTTAAACATGTAGTTTTCGTTTTCAAAATCAAAACCACGTCGAAAACTAAAAATAGAATGCAGTTTTTCAAATTTTGCTATTTTAAGGGGAAAAAAAATCTGAATGACATATTTATATTAGAGTAATACTTGGATGCATTCCAATTAAAATATTTAAGGAAAAATTTAGATGTGGGTGCATCTATCTTTGTATATCCTATATTTACCATGTGGCAATTTTTTAAAAAAGAATATTTATTTATTTATAATTTTATTTACCATGTAAGTAGAGAAATGGGTGCATGGATTAGACTGTAACTAATCATTGACCAATATTTAAAAAATATGTAAAAAGGATTTGTCACGTAATAAATTATGGTTGGACAATTTAGTGGGATGCATATACATAACTATATAAAAACAACAACCAATGTGATTTTCTTTTTAAAAAAATAAAACTAAACTAAACATTTAAAAGGTTTTTAAAAATAAAACAAACAAACAAAAATGGGAATTAAACCTAAAAGAAAAGGAAAAAAAGACTTTTAAAATCTTAATACATAAAGAAAATAACAATAATATTTTGAAGTTGAAGCTTTTATACTATTAGGTATTCAGGAGAAAATTAAAATGAAGAAAGTGAAATCAAGAGTCGTGGTTAAAAAAAAAAATAGCCGCCACAACATGTTACGTTCAATAAATGACCTTATATGACTTGATATGACCTTATCTACTTAGCTATGCGTCATAAAAGAAAAACATAGATATTTTATATAAAAGAATGAAAATGAAAAGGGAAGAAAAGAACTAAAATTAAAAAAGGGACAACAATAAGTCATTTATTATAACAGAGACGGAAGTTATACACATATTGACATGACACAATTTGCAATAACAAACCACATTGACATGATGACATATACATATATATATAGTTCCATTCCATGGTTATATATATTTAAACCAAAATAGTAATAAAAATAAATAAAAAGAGAAAAGAGAAAAAAATGGAATCCACCGGCACGACGGCGGGCGTAATTCTCCCGACGATGCTGGACAACCAGAAGAATCTTCCAATGGAATTCATATGGCCACGTGGGGAGTTAGCGACGGGGAATGCGGAGGAGCGAGAGGAGTTGAAAGAGCCCTTGATTGACTTAGGGGGATTCCGGCGAGGGGAGGCGGCGGCGACGGCGGAGGCGGCGGCGATGGTTCGGATGGCGTGCAGGAAGCATGGGTTGTTTCAGGTGACGAATCATGGAGTGGCGGCAGAGCTGATAAAGGCGGCGTATGAGGAAGGGGAAGCGATTTTTAAGATGCCGTTAGTGAAGAAAATTAGCGTTGGGAAAAAGCCGGGAAGAGTGTCGGGATATTCAGGAGCTCATGCAGAGAGATTCTCGTCAAAGCTTCCATGGAAAGAGACGTTCTCTTTTGAATATTGTAGTGATGATTCTCAACGCCTTCATGTTCTTCATTACTTCAAGTCATTGTTCGGATGCGACTTCGAGAACACTGGGTCAGTCTTCTCACTCTCCCTTTTATTTTTTAAGTGCAATACGGATTTGTCCAACGCCAGATTTCTCAGTCGTACTCAGTGTATATGTCGGATGAGTAATACTCGATTTGAATTTTAAAACTGATGTTTAATAAGTTTTTTACGATTAATTCATCGGCTTCTTACCCATGTTTGTTTATATGGAGTACATGAGTACTAAACTAATGAAGTTGACAACCAGAGATTTGTTGAATAAAGCTTTTGTCTCATTTGATAATTATTTATTTTTTTAAATCTTTAAAAATGGTTTATTTTCTCTTGTTTTTTTTTTTTCTTTATTATGAAAACATTTAAGTTTATTGTCGGATACAAAAAAATCATGTTTTTTAAAACCATGTATTTTTCTCTATTTGGTTTTTTAAAACATTTTCAAAAAGTACTGTGTTTAGTAAAGAAAAGGATTATTAAATATTCATTAAAGATTTATAAAAGTATGCAAATAAGTAAAACCGAATAATAGACCCACTCAAGAGATCATAAAAGTAAAAGACATGTTATTTCAAAATATTGATACTTAGGGAGCATTTGAAACTAGAGCATAGTTGTTTAATTGTGGGGTTCACAATAAAAAATTAATAAAATATGAAATTGATGTTTTTAAGTTGTGGAGCTCACAAGTTTTTTGGACCGAACGGCAAGTAGAGTTAACAACTTCCTTTCCTTCTATTCCAACTCCTTGAGCAAAACACGTTCGGTTCGAGAATGTGTTATAGCTAATGAGACTACAACAATTTCTAACCCCAAAAAAATAATAAAAAATTTAACTAGCAGTTAAGTATTACTCTACTAATTTACAACCATGAAGGTATAATTTATGGTTTTTATGTTTGGTTTTGATTTATGAAGATGGGTATACCAAAGATACTGTGAGGAAATGACAAGAACAGCACTAATGATAATGGAGCTTTTAGCAATAAGTTTGGGAATAGAAAGATTTCATTACAGGAAGTTCTTTGAAGATGGAAGATCAATAATGAGATGCAATTACTACCCACCATGCGAAAATGCAGGCCTAACCTTAGGCACAGGCCCCCATTGTGACCCAACTTCACTCACAATTCTCCATCAAGATCAAGTTGGTGGCCTTGAAGTTTTTGCTAACAACAGATGGCTCTCTGTCAAACCTAGACCTGATGCTTTGGTTATTAACATCGGTGACACTTTTATGGTACACAACTTTTCTTACCCTTCTTCCTATTATTATTTATAAATATATATGTTTGAAAATGACAAACCAACGTCAAATTGGGGGTCAAAGAAGAGTGAAGAGTCTGTTTGGAATGACTTTCTTTTTTTAAGATAAATTGCAATCACACCCTCAAACTTCTACAAGTGTTGAAATTTGCCCCTCAAACTTATAATAGTTGTAAACATTGGACCTCCAAATGATAAAAATTGAACACTACAAACTTATACAATTGTTACAATTTCTACGATTATGTAAGTTTGAGGGTCCTATTTCAACATTTGTACAAGTATAAAAGCTCAATTTTTACGACTAAAAGTTTGAGGGTATAATTGCAACTACTACCGTACTTTAGAGGTGGTTTTTGCAATTTGCCCTTCTTCTTAAATACTTAGAGGGATTTGAACATTTGATCTCTTGATCGAATTGAACTATGTTTATGTTGGAGAAGTACTTAAAAAGTCATTCCAAATATGTTGAAGGAGTTTTTAAAGTAAATAAAAAAAAAAAAACAATTATTAGTCGTTGTATATATTGTGGTAGTTTCTTTGAATAATTAGAAAACAAATGTGCAGGCACTCTCGAACGGAGCGTACAAGAGCTGCCTGCATAGGGCAGTGGTGAACAGGAAGAGAGAGAGAAGGTCATTGGTGTTCTTTGTGTGCCCAAAAGATGATAAAGTGGTGAGACCCCCACAAGATTTGGTGGGCAGAGAAGGGCCAAGACAGTACCCTGATTTCACATGGTCAGATCTTTTGGAGTTTACACAAAAACATTACCGAGCTGATGTTGCTACACTCCAAAGCTTTGTTCATTGGCTTCAAGCTAAACCTCACCCTCCAACAAATCCATTTCAAATTTAATTATATATATACATACACACAATTCCTCCATTGTCATTTTTCTTACTTTGTTCTTATTCATATTCTCCTTTTATTGTCTGTCCAATGCTCTGTCCTTCTCTTTGTTTCTATCTATATATTTCATTTATAAGCTCTCTTACCTAAATGCTAATCATGCTGCTGTCTTTTTGGCACTTTTATGTCTTTCTTTCTCTCTGTTTATCCAATTCTTTTGCTGCTATATAAATTTAATAGCCTCATATTAAAGTTTTTCTGCACTACCTAATTTCTATGTACCTTCTTTGAAGTTTGAACTTAATACTTCTTTCAAGTGAAAAAATGACAGCATTAGTGTTGATGAAATTAGGGAGCTGGGGGGTAATTCCTTCATTAGATATGTAGTATGTGTGGTCATTTATACCACAGATTTGATGGAATTGAATTCAATATCCTTATTGAGCTATGCGTTGCTCTCATTACTAGGTTAAGTTCAAAATAGGCCTTGAAATTTTGTCCACTAGTCAAATTTTAAAAAATTAGATAACTGCCAAGTACAAACATAACTCAACTAGTCAAGTTACAAACAACAAACAATTTTTTCTAGAAGATAGATATTCAAATCTTTAACTTGCTTGAATTGTTATGTTAGAAGAAAAAATGCTAGACTCGTGGTTTGTTGAATTAAACCGTTCATTAATGTTTATTAAATTGATATTCATTTCATCACAATATTGATTAATCTTTATTATATAAATAAACTAAATATTATTAAAACTTATTTTATTTATATTCCTATTAAACATCACTTTAAGTTTTTTTTTTTTCTTTTTTAAATGAAGTTTGTTATTGTTTTCTAAAATTGTTGTTTAGAAAATCTTTTATTAGTTCTTTTTAACCTAATTAAGATTAATTTATTTCAGAAATGTACATAAAGAATTTCACCTCATGGATAAGGTTTTGGGGCTTAGCCAAAGGTCAAATTGGACCAACTCCATTCCAAATATTTTCAACTTCTGGGTAGCCTAAAGTTGAGTTTAGATCTGAGCCATGGGCTATATAACATCCCTGTACTATAATAACTCCTTGCATAGCACAAACAAAATATAAATAACTTAAACAACACCACATTTTTAATCATGTGGCATACAATCGACAATATCACAATTTGAACCAATTCGAACATAGCTCAATGAGCAATTGTTGAACAGAAGAAAAAAAAATCATGATTTGAATTGAAGAACCATTCAAGGAAAGGTTTCTACTTGACCATAGCCAACTTGAGATATCTTTCGACTCTAACATGGTAGATTAGCTCTTGTTTTTTGTGTATATACATAGACTATAAACTTGTACAGTTTGTTAACTGTATGAATCCAATATTACTGTCATTTATGTCAAAACAGAAGAGGCACAAACAAAAGCAAACAGAGATGTCTATAAATGCTTCCAGCGAACACAAAGGTTTCATATGCCAAAAAATCTTAAACTTAAAAGACTTGGGGATATAACCATCAAGATGAACAAAGCAGGTAAAGGGATCTTCTTTTCTCCCCTTTCTAACATGAAGGCAGGTCAGAAATAACCATCAGCCTACAGCCAAATCTCTGTTTGGTATGGAATTGTATGTTCTAACTCGTTAGAAAAACTAAAGTAAATATAAGATTCATACAAGTAGATGAACAAGTTTTTATAAATTAAAACCGACAAGGAAATTAATCTTGAAAACGTATTGCTGTAAATATAACTGCATATATCCTCTGGTTTTAACAGTGTAAATTTTGAGAGTATCCTATCCTCAGTTCCAAACATTTTGTAATAAATTTAATTTACAATGCAAATCCTTATACAAGAGAATAATTACAACATTCCTCTTTCAAAGAAACACCCTATTTGATGTGATCAAGAAATAAAGATTTTTCTCTTAACCCATATATGTTGGCTCATCTTCCGCAGCAGTTTCCGAACTGTACAGTACACGTTTTTACTAACTCATAGATTTTGGAAGTTATATTATGATGGGGGATACTTTATTCATATAACCATTAATCAACTTCAATGATAAGATACCTCAACGGGTGATGGATGAAGTTGTTTTTATTAACTTAGGCATACAGTCTTAAGCGCATCTTTATAGGTTCTCGACACAATGGGCACGTTGAGATGGTTACACCACAATCCTTGCAGGTCTGGTAAGAAACAGCAAAAGAATAGTAGGTAAAATATTCACCGAGTGTCCTGGTCAAGTAATATGGAACCATTCCACATTTTCCATTCCATTAGAAATTTAGAAATATTATTCAAACATTAGCACTGTGAGAAAGTTTCAAGGTAGAGAAACTTACTGTATGACCGCAAGCAAAAGCCATGTCCTTTGGGTTTGTCAGGCATATGGGGCAGACCTTGAACAAGAGACGTTTAATTTAAATAATTTATATCAACGAAGCCATGTAACAAAAGGGAAAAAATATACAAGGTTATATTCTCACACTTCAAGCCTTAATCAAATTTTAAACCCAAAAGCACCACGAAATTTCCCTAGAGTAATTGTAAAGCCACACATGCTTGTCTTTCCCATTCTTAGAAGACTCCATAAATAAAATGAAAACGAAGTTACCGATTCAGATGAGGTACTCTGTTTTTCAGCATTTATATTCTTCAATTTTTGCTCTGCAACTGCATTGTCATGATTGATGACTTCAGGAGGAGGAGGAAGTGGGCCTGCACTTTTTCCATAGACAGATTCTCTCCTGCATAATAGTCAGTGTTATTTTGCAAATCCAAAATAAGAATTGTTATGAAATCGAATAAAGAAAGTGAGAGTGCATAAATAATGAAGATCGACATAGAGATTTATATGGTTCACTAACAATGTGTTAGTTATGTCCACGGATTGAGGGAGAGAGTAGTTTTATTAAGTTATTAACATAGAGAAATATTAGATAATACAGATTGCATAGGTACCAATAGGGTTAGAGGGTTTTTATGTGGTACCTCTCTAAACCTTAGGCTGAAAATCGTAAATAACACATAATACAAATGCAATTTAGGATAATTCACTTGGTCACAGAGTAAATAATAGATCCAAGGCATTTTAACAATTCATTTAGAATTGAAAATCCTGGCTTACTTTGAATTTTGCAAAGAGAGGGTGGCTCTGTATTGAAATGGAATTTCCATGAGTGCAGCCAGGGCAAATGCTGCTTCCTTCTTTGATGCTTCTGTGCTCTCAGACATGATCTTTGTGAAGTTTACAAACTGAACCAATAAAGAGAAGCAGATATTAAGTGAAGTTACATACTGAACCAAAAATAATTGAACACTGATTTCCACAGTTTTAATAACCAGGAGCTGGAGCTTTGCTCCAAGTGGTTTATGGGTAGCCCACAACATTAAATGAAGTTAATAGAAAATAGAAAAGACGCCGCCATAAGATTGGATATTAATCCAAAATAAAACCATATTCAAGACCATTTCATACATTTTTTTTTTATATGAAAACAACTTTCATTGAGAAAAAAAATGAAAGAATACACGGACATATAAAAACAAATCCACAAAAAAGGTGCTCCCACTACAAAAAAGGACTCCAACTATGTGAAATAGTGTCTAAGACCATTTCATACAATTAAAAAACACAACCACACAAGTGGATTCAATGAAATATTAATCAAGTACCTGGAAATTATCAAATGCACGCTGAGGGATGTTATCATCAAATTTCTGCATAGCATCCCAAGGTCCATCCCCTACTCCGATTAGAATTATTGACAGAGGATAATGGCTGGTAATTCAAATGTTATGAGATTTCGAGCACAAAATCTACTGAACTTAATAAAAGTTATTGTTTTACCTGGCAGCAACAATGGAGTTTATGGTTGTCTGCTCTTGAAAACTTAATTTACCAGGTGGCGTGTCGGGATTTCTAGTAACCTGTTCAATATTATACAATTTTAGGCCTCAAGAGAATGAAGCATACATGAAATAGGGGGAGATAAAAAAATGATACAAACAGAGCACATCCAACAACCTGTCCATCTGCAACAATAACAAGGACATGATACTGCCAATTGCTTTTCTCAACAATGCCAATTGCAGCATCTATAACAGGGGCAAACGACGTTGGACCTACATAATTAAGCTTAAGTACATTGTTAGGGCCATTATAACTTTGGAGAATAAAATTACGGTTACTGGGCAAAGCATTTTGAAAAATATCCACAGAAGGCAACCCTTAAAAGGATAGGATGGTAAATATAGAATGCATGGAAAGCTCCTCAAGTAATGTAAATAAACATATTACATAAATGTTACAGTTTTTCAAAGGCAGACAACTCAAGATTTGTAAATGCTAAGCCACGAGACAAGAAAGAATTAACAATTACCAAAATATGCCTAACTAAGCTAAGGTTTAATATCCTACGAGGTTCCTTCTTAATAGCCATTTGCCACTCACTAAAGCTACTAACATGCCACCACCAAATCACAAAAGTCGTTCACTTTGCAAACAGAGAAGCTCCCTGTATTGCTCTTTCATCTTAACGAATGTCTCAACTCGATCAAACTTCTCGAACATTTTCCTTGGAATACCTTTCAAGGGATCTAAAGTTACTATTCAAGTGATGCCTCGTCTTAAATTATAAGACTTAGCTATTCAAGGGAATACATTTTGTCAATCTCAATGAAAAGAATCGAGTCAAGGTAATATCTAAACTTACTTATCATACAATTAAGAAAATGAATATGATGTTGAAAAACAAAATCAAATATCTTACTATCTTCAATGTCATCACTCATCCATATACACAATAGAGAAGGAAAAGAAAGAACTGAAGGAAGAAGAGAGTAACCACAGAATTATTGAATTTTTGTCCTATTTGGAGGAGGCATCCTATCTAAATTCTACATACGTAGGCCAAATGCCGTTTTTGTCATATGAATGACAAATATAGTCAACATCTGGAACTAATATTATTGAAGTTATCAGTTGACAAGTTTGATAATATCAACACAAGGCACCCATTGACATAACATTGCATGGTAAAGAGGAAAAATGGATACCAAAAATTAGCTCTGCATTATGATTAATACTGCAATACATGGTGATAAATGCAAAACAAATTGCATAGTTAACTCAAAAGTTCAAATGAACCTGATAAATTCAGGTACGGCAGAATTTCTCTATATCGAAAAAGTGCTTCCTTGAAACCTTTACATGGCCTGTGATCTGGATAAAAGCTGAATACATGCTTATCACTAGTTGATGCTTCAGAAAAAGAAGTTGAAAATAAGGTAGTTAGGCAAGAGAAAAGTTGGTTACTGACACTTTTAATAAAGGATCTATAAAAAGTAACACTAACCATCACCAAAACCAAAACAAGGTATCAAGCCATCATCATCAAAAGGAGACAATGTCTGACCAATAATAGAAATTGCTTGCTCATATGGATTGGGTGTGCTGCTAATTGAATGCAGACTTTTTCTTCTGAAAGAATACCTGCCTGCAGTCAGTGAAATGTAACGTCTAGTAATCCGTGGAAGCGTTCATAACCTTCATATCAATTGTAAAGTAAAGAAAGATTCACCTGTCCACTCATTACTCTTTGTAAAGTCGATACCAAGAATTAAATTTGATGATTCAAGACCTTCGTGTCTCAATGCAGATATAACCTGAATGAAGTGTCATGTATTTCCAGTATGCAAGTACTTGTGTGAATGTCTGCTTGAGGGGTACGGTGAAATTGATATTGATAATGAAGGAAAGAGAAAATATAAAGCCTAACTTTCAAATATATAGGCAGAATTAACATACAGAAATTAACTGTTCATATAGCAGTTCAATGTACAAAAGAACTTCAAATAGATAAATATAGAATCGAATCAATTTAGACAAATTCCCAAACTCAAGAAATTCTCCGTAACTATTATGTCTACATATTTTTAAGAATGTTAAGATCTCTCCCTCGCATAGAAGTTGGTTTGAATATGTTAAAAGCACTTAATTGGTTAGAGACCCTAGTGAAGTTTGGTCCTTAGCGAGGTTTCATGTTTCTCTTTGAGTTTCGGTTTCAAAGATTTTTTGTAATTATTCTCTTGGAAATATTTTACTTAATTGGAAGCCCTTTCTCTAAGGCGTTTTGTGGGCTTGGTTTTTTCTTGTATGCCCTTGTATTCTTTTATTTTTTTCCTCAATGAAAGCAGTTGATTCTTTGAAAAAAAAAAAAAAAACACTCAACTTGTTATCTCAACGACTTTACTGGGGAACCCTATAGTAAGGAGGTCTTAAAGTTCTGTTGAAAACACTCAAATAGATAAGGTCTCATTCTCTCTGCCGCATTCCTTCTAACAATGCACCTAACCTACTTTATGGTAGGAGTCCTCTGTAAATCCAGTTTCACCCTCTACATATTACCTGCATAGGACGTATCTTGCTTCTACTTCATCATCTATCTTCCTTCCTCTTAGCTAGCATACCTAGCTTCTCATCTCTAATACCAAAGTTTATATAATGCATGGACGATGAGAGGAATATATGAAAGATGTTTTGTTACTAATTACAATTACTAACTCCAGAGCTTTTGAGAGGTCTAGAACTCTTCTTAGATTTGACTAATTATGTAACCAGCAAAACTATCTGGAGGTGGAGTTGAGAGAATCATGTTTAAGGAACTTGATAAATGTATGACATTATTTTGATTTTGTGTGTGCATTGCATTTATTCAACTAAATATTAAGCTTATTCTACAAAATGCATTATGTCCAATACTTATCCAACAGTTCTGCCTTACAGATCCTCCTCCTTCAAAATCTACTAAACAACCAAGACACAAGGTTATTCTAATCAAGTGGTGGTAAACAGTTAATAAAAAACTGGAATCTTCCATCAGTGATGCCCAATGTGAACAAAAATCAACCAACAATTTTTTAAAAAAAATATATATAGGAAATGGGGTACATCAATGACCCAAAGCCAAAACAAATTGGCAGTCTAAAAGCCATATCCCTGTGGATGAGGAATCCTAAGCCTAAACAGAGGAATCAAACAAAAGGCCTCAAATCTAAGTTGATTAGAAATTTGGTAGTACTTCAGAAAGCCTAAATGGAGGTTACATATGCCTCCAAGTAATAGGTATGTTGATAATAGCATAGTAGAGCTGGGTTAGTTACTGAATTTTCCACAAAAAGCATAGAATATATAGATGGCAAGAAATGAATGTAAGAGACTCTGTACTGTATTTGACATAAAAGTAATGATGATTTTTTATATGTCAAATCTAACAATGGAATGGAATGAAGTAATCTGGTCTACCTATCAATAGTCAGAAAAACCAAACAGCCACACAAATACTTTTAGTAGGATTACATCTAATTAGAATTCAGAAAACAAATAATTGTTTGTTTTTAATATAATTTTCATGGGAAAAGCTATTACTATTCTTAATCCCAATAAAAGTGCAAAACCGAAAAAGGTAGTGAAGTAGAAACAATATGGACTTTGTTCAGCATGCTTTCATACATGAATTAAGAAGCCCGGATAAAAGAGAGAACCTGATCCAATGAGCTGAAATTATCGGCAATATACCGGTAGTCTACTTTTCGATGATGATCTGAATCCATCTAACTCGCTGCATACAACAAGGTTCAAGCAAGTTCTCATTTAAGTTATTATAATATAGTAACTCCAGATTCCCCAATCTCAAATGTGCTCTTCAAGAATGCTAAATATACATTTAAGGAGCAACTACTTCTTGATAGGAAACATAAGAATCAAATAGCTAGGATTAGGATGCCTTTTTCTCTGAACTTGAATCCTTGAAACCAATATGACAACATCTACATGTTTAGCAAGCCCAATATTTTGCAATCTGAGTACTCAAATACCAAATTAGAAAAAAAGTATGTGATATCATTTCAAGTATGTGATATCATTTCAGCCATCAAATCATTCTAACTCGCTAAATCAAACATTGAAAATCTATGATCGTCCCATGAACATAGACCCCCAACTCGATTCATAAATGCTAGAAGGAAAAAGGGTCGTATGATTAAAGCAGAGAACACAAAATTAGTAACTAAATTTGGGGAAAATGCAATTGGGTACTTCGCTTGCTGATCAAAATAATAAGCAAGGGAATGAATTGAATTCAAAGCTCTGTATCCAAGCTAAATTGAGCTTTACCCAGAAGACAAATCAAAGCCATGGAGGGCTAAATTGCAATAAATAGAAGAAAAAAGAAGTGTTGAATTCAGTTCAAAGCATAAATAAATGGTTACATGTAAGAGAAAGCAGTAACTCACAGAGAGCAGAAGGGAGAAAAGGGAGCTTTTGTTTTGATGGCTGAGAAAATGGTCAAAAGGGAACTTGCAGAGAGGCTTTGAACATGCGATATAACGGATATCTTGGAGAGATTCCTTCTCGAGTTCGTCATCTCAGACTTTAAGGAAAAGGTTTCGTTGTTAATGCGTGCACCCATGTTCAATTGGGAGTAAAGCCAGACATTTTCCACTTTTTTATAATGGATCAACCATAGCATGTCTCATCTCAAATAAAATAAAATAAACTAGATAAACTATTGCATGTCTAATTAGATATAAAATGTTTTTTAATATTATTTATTATTTACAATATACGTACATATGAGATAGTAATTATTATTATTTTTCCTCCCATCTTTATTCAATTTTCGTCCCTCCTAAATTTAATTCTTTAAAATTATTTTTTATTGAAATTGGCCCAATAATAACAATGATTTCTATGCTTGAAATTATAATATGTGAAAATATTTTCAAAATTTAGAGTGAAAATGTTAATAAATAATAAAAAGTTTTTGAAAAAAATCATTAAACAAGTAGTAGAGACTAAATTTAAGATTTTATGAAAGTATAGGGATAAAATTAGACATCTAAAACTACATGTACTAAAATTGAACAAACTTCAAAATATGGATACTAAAATAGTATTTTAACCTAATTAAAATTGTGAAACTATTTCCTTTTTACATATTTTTACTTTTCATTACCTTCTTATCCTAATAATAATTTTTTTAAAAAAAAAACTTCAAAAGTTTAAAACCCAACTAGATTAGGAAACATGAAGCACTAGATACAAAATAAAGTTTTCATCGTTAAAATGAGCATAGTATTATAGCCATTGGCATATATTAAATTCTTTAAGGTTGGAAGTTTAAATAATAATAATAATAATAATAATAATAAAATATAGTTTTGACAAATCATTATTTTCGTCAAAATGAACATAACATGTTATATAATATATATTGGTGACTTAAAAGTTTGTAGTTTAAATTCTCCCACATCCATCATTTTTCTAATTTCTTAAATGTATGATTAAATATATTCTACCGATTAAAATATTGTATCATCAATACTCATATTTAGATTTGGATCTCCATTCCACTTATTATTGAACTAAAAAAAATTGCATACATTTTAAAGAATAGAAACATTTAAGATAAACGTGAGCATTTAATATGTATACAAAAACATCACAAGCAAAACGATGGTTGGGGGTTGACAATGACACAAAATAATAACGATGGGGAGAGAGTTCAAATTCATAATGGGTATTATCTTGTTGACAGTTATATTCATTACGGGTATTTATAATCTTGCTATTTCTTTTTCAATAAAGGTAGAATGGTGATCGAAATTTTTAAACTTCGAAAATGAATATATGTCCATTATTGTTGAGTTAAACTCCTCTTGACTATGATCTTGAAGTTTAATAACAATTCTATTATGTATTATTAAACAGCTCCACGACTACTTTTATCAAAACAGATTCTCAACAACTTATTGTAATAATCAATACATATACATCTAAGTTTTAAATAAAAAGAGAGAGTTCATAATCTGTAATAAAAAAAAAAAAGTGTGAAATCTATAGAGTAATAAATACTTATTTTCTTGTGTAGTCTTCAAGAGTGAAAGAACAACCCTTCCTGTGGATGTAGTTGTTTCTCAAACCATGTATTTCGATGTGTTTCTCTTTTTCTTCTTTTCTTCTTCGTTGAATGCATACGCATGAATCTTTAATTTCCTTGCAAAATCGCCATTGACAGAAGCTGGAAGTTCAGAAAGTGTTAGAGAGAAAACCAGAATGTAGAGAGAGGAAAAGTTTTTCATTCTAACCTAACTGTAGGATTGATATAGCAACCCTAGATGGGGTAAATGAGATTTATTTATACTAGCAATTAATAAACAATTAAATAAGTTAATAAACTTTTTACAAGCAACTAATGTTTATAGCAATTAATTTCGTGCAAATAAAATATATTAACAAATTAATTGCAAAATAAAATAGGAGAGATAAAGAAATTAACACTGTCAATTTTAGAGTGGTTCGACACAATCAGCCTACATCCACTTTCCCAAGCTCCTCTTGGGTACTTCACTAGAAGTCTTTAACTCTTTTCACGACTTAAAATTAGAGTCGAACCATAACGTTCTTTTTTCGGACGCAAGAACAATCCCAATCCTTTCCATGGTTGAGGATCAAACCATTACGACAATTTTTTTTTTTTTTTGAGATCAAGAGTCAACCTTACAAAAGTTTGAAAAAATAAATAGCACACTTAACAAACTCTCTAAAAGAGTGGATTTACCAATTTAGCACTCAATGAATCAATCCTCACAACAATATCTCTCTTAAGAAAAGCATGAAAATAAGAAAAATGAAACTTGGGGATAGAGCAACAATGGTGGCTTAATGAATTATGGAGGATTGTAAAAATATGTGATATTATTGTTTTAATTTTAGAGAAGATGGAAAGTTTAAAAAGAAATGGGTAGGTGAAAACCAAATTTAATTTGGATCATTACATGTTAGAAAAAGAAAATTGAATCGTGGAGTTTTAAACTCAAGTAGCCATTAAACACAAGCAACTTTTAAAAACTAACAAGAAAAAAAAAAAAAAAAAACTCACTATATGTCCAAAATTAGCTATTAAACACAAACAAAAAATAGTATTAAATTCATTTACTTTTTAAAACCAATCCAAAAATAAAAAAATCCACCATGTGTCACTCCTCTGTGGTTTCAAGTGACATCTTTCAATTGGTCCACTTTGATGAGATGATATCAGCTTGAGATTTTTTCGTTAAGTTTGTTTCGGTCCCATCTTTTTCATTTGAACTTCAATTTGAGTGGTTCAAATTTTCTTGCAATCATTGTTTCAAGCTCTACACAATAGAGACTTCAAAATACTTAAACTGTTAATGAATAAAAGCAAATTTATTTTGGAACATTGCATGTTGGTAAAGAAAATTAAATGGTAGAGATTTAAACTCAACTAGTCATTAAACTATGCAAAAAATAATATAGTAATATGTGTCTTTTAAAATAATTTCTTTTCAAAACTATCAGAAAAACAAATGTCTACCATATGTTCAAAATTAGTCGTTAAACACAAAAATAAGACAGTACTAAATTCATTTTCTCTCTAAAACCAATCAAAAAATCAAAAGTCCATCATGTGTTACTCCTGCATGGTTACAAGTGACATCATTCAATTAGTCCGCTTTGATGAGAAAACTTTGTCATGTCATCAGTTCAGGATTTTTTCGTTAAGTTTGTTTCGGTCATATCTTCTTCTTTTGAACTCCAATTTGAGTGGTTCAAATTTTCTTGGAATCGTTGTTTCAAGTTCTACACAATGGACACTTAAAAATACTCAAATTGTTAGTGAATAAAAGCAAATTTGTTATCATCAAAACATTAATTAATTAATTACAATTAATTAATTTGAGATTAATGGCCAAAAAACCAACAATCTCCCATTTTTTATGATGACAAACAAATTATAAAAAAAATAAAAAAAAAATTCAAAGAAGTGTATGATATAAAATATGAACTTGAATCACAATCAACACACATACATAATTTTAATTAGCTTGAAAAATGTATATTTCATAAATAACAAGCTTTCATTTTTCTTATTACTTCTTCCCCTTTTGGAATTAATCAAAAAAGACAATTAAGAAAACATAACATAACAACATGAAAGCTTCTCCTAAAATCATAAACACATACTTTGTATTTCTTCTCCTATCAACATGTCTTCTAAAAAAATATATAACAAGCAACAACTTTGTAAATTCTAGAGGCATCATAAAAAATCAATCAAGTTTAGGCCAATTTTATTTTGACCTATTTCACAAAATTTCTCCTCCTTTTGAAATCAATTAAACACTTCCTCTTAATAAGGGACAAAAAGATTTTTAGCAGAAATCAACTTGAGGATAGAAATATCAAATAAATTTTTTAAACATAATTTTACTCCAAAGATTATTACTCCCCCTAAAAGGATAAACAATAAGCATAAGCGAGACACACAACAATAAAGTAATATGGGAATCAATTTCATTGAAATATGAAATTCATATATAAAATTGTATAACTCCCCTAAAATGTGCACTCTCCTTATAAAAAGAAATATGTCAATAAATACCAAGGAGATAAATTATTCAAGTAAAAATCAAGCAATCAAGATACCAAAACATCAAATGTTATAACATAAACTCCAATTGTTTGAAAAACATATAATGACACTAAATAATAACAAATCTATTTTAGAAAATTCAATGCCAAGAGAGAGAATACATTATCAATCAAATATAAGCATAATAGCAACAAAATAAAGCATTACACCGATTTTTGATAAAAAAAAAAAAAGATTAAAGGAATTCAAGAATATGTCAATTCTATAAATACTACCCCTATGGAAAAAAATTAACAACTTTTCCAAACAACATGTTCAGTTGTCAATTTCATCCAATAATATAAGTAACATATATTAATCATCAAAACAAAGACTTTTGAAAAATTCAACATCCTTTTCCATAATATTTTTCAAGAAAAACACAAGGATAGAGCAAACATCTAATTGACCAAAAAGCCAAATAATAAGCAATATAGATAAATACTAAAGAGATTGATATTCAATCATTTCTCATGAGCATTGAATTCTATATACAATATATTCAAGAAAACAAATTTAAACTTTCCAAAATCATTCAAGAGATATAATTTCCATAAATATACCAAAAGCATAATTATCTCAAGAATAAAAAAAATAAATGTTACCAAATATCCAATATTCTTTATTGGATTCAAGCAAACTTTTTAGTTGCTTCAATTTGAATTAATTCTCCAATTTGAAGTCCATACAATCACTTGCTTCTTGAACCACACCTACGAAGAAAGCTCAACCAAACGATTTTGGTACCCATTTCTTGTGTCCTTCATTGTTAGTAAGCAAAGATTTTGGAATCCATTTAAGATTAGTTCCAACATTACTAGGATTCATTTTTGACAAATAACAAGTATAAAATTTATGTCCAACTTTGCCAAATGAATAACAAGTAACATTAGATAAGGATTTCTTTTTAACCAATTGTTTTTTTCACAATCTTTTTCTCAAAGAAATTCTTTCTATGAACATTTTTCAATTTGAAATAATTTGGTCTAATATGACCTTTGACTCCACAAAAATGACATGTAGGCACAAATTTTAGTTTTTCATGATCTCTAGCTTTTTTATGGTTAGATACAAATTTAGCTCTATGCATACATTGGAAGTTTTTGAAGGAAATCGGACATGATAATTTCCATGAGCAATGAAATGATCGTTCCAAATTTCAATCGTATATGAACATTAACAATTACAGTACCGAAACGGAAGCAACAGACTATGCACAACACGAAATTACAGTATGTTTTACTAAGATAAAGGGAAGAAATTAACATATCTTTGAAGATTCATCTTCAACATCCTTAATCACGAACGCTCGTTCACAGCAATACAGCAACACCCTAACACTCGTACACCACAACCGCAACACTGCACGATCACAGCGAACTCGAACACCGCGATTTCCAAGATCACAAACACAGTGGACTCCACACGAACACCAGGATGGCCTCCAAAAACCTCGACGATGTCGAGTTGAGTATGACGCCACCACAATGGCTCCCTTGTTATTCTCGGTGTGAGATCCAGAGTGTGGACTCGGTTAGAGGATAAGACCGGAGGAGAACAGTCGTGTAAACAATTGAACAAGTGGGAGATGTCAAAGTCTATCGTATAGACGATGCCCATTCATTTAAAAAATGTTATGCGATCGTTTAGCTAAAGCTGCATGGTCGTTTAGCTAATCGACCAACTGAGTGTCTATCATATAGAAATACTCTACGATCGTCTAGTCTCTCCAAGCTATCATTTAGCAAATCTAGTTTAATTTATAGACTTTCCATGAGTAATTTCCGAGAATGGAAATCTCAATACAACTACTTCTAAATTTCGGAAAACATTTTTCCTTTTATCTCACGGTAACCATGAAACCACCAATAATCTCCCACTCAATTGGCTATTAGAGAAAAAGAGATAATTATCCAATAATTAATATTATTATAAATATATATATGATAACCAACTTACCATACTATATTTATAACCTATAGTTTTAATATTTCATCTCATGAAACATATAAATCATAGCTATTTTTCTAAATCATGGCACTTAATGTACATTAACCCTCCACTTGATGTATCTCATACATCACACCGATCATATCATATATAATTGAATTACCTCTTGTCAATTTGAACATTTCAAATCAACACCAATAACTGATCCTCAACTTGAATCCATTGAGCTACCAAGGGGACCTTATGGACCTGTAGTTCGAAGTTCCAACGGTACGTGAATAACTGACTAAACTCTTTAGTCACGGGATCCACCATCCGTTAACTGCCAGACACTCCACTAAAGACCGACAACTGAACTCTCTTTACTATAGATATATTATGTGTCCATCTTAACCAATCAACAATGCGATAACCCTTCACAGATAGCTCGTAAGTACAGCTGGACCAATAACCATTATGCCCCTATAGTTACATCTAACTTCTTAAGTACCACTGATCCCTCTAATGAACATAAGTCATAGTTCTACTATGACTAAGTCCTCTCTTCCAAAAAGAAAATGTGGCCACTATGTTCAAGCCCCGGAATCAACCCTTAAGGGAGCAATCCATCTACTTACTCTTGTTTCACGGAAATAGTGAATTTCATCTTGTGTAACTGAGTTCCCAGCTCTCAAATCAGACAAGTCCCCAAAAAGGTAAGCATGTTGAGTTGGTAATCTGGCCACTCTCATCCATACTAATCAAAAGACCACCATCAAAGGTAGGAGTTTCCAAAACACTTAGGATTGAGGTCATATCACCTATGGTCGTTTAGGTGAGATGTAAATCTCTAGTATCAACGACGTTATATACAGAGACTAGTCATCTCGTGGTTCGGTCTTATATAAACTCTTTGTATAGGACACCCTCGCTCGCATGTCTCCATATGAATGGTCAGGATCTACCATCTGTAGTAGTTCACAACACTTGAAAACCTCTACAAAGCGAGTCGTATCCATAGTGTCACCAGGATCAGGTATCCCACCTTAATCCTTATACTACAGACCTATTTAGGTTATCACTTAAAGCATGATCCACTTGTATATCTCACATACATGCTTAAGTTTACAAATAATAACCATGGAGTTTTGGTTATTGGATATGAGTAAATTCCATAATGAAATAACTCTTATTTTATTCATAACAATGTGTATAAATTACAAACTATGAGACTCCGGGAGAATTAGGACACCAATCCCAACAATCTTCCATTTGTTCTAATGCCTCGGGAGACTAATGTACAATACAAGGCAAATACATGTACAATATACAATAAACTAGGGCATACCCCAGTATCATCTCCCACTTGCCCTAGACAAGATGTCGCATGTCCCGTAGACCCAAACTCTCCAAGTGACCCTCGAACACTTTAGCCGTGAGAGTCTTTGTAAAGAGATCAGCAACATTATGCTCTAACGCAATCTTTGTGAATATCACATCACCGCGATGCACAATCTCCCTGATTAAGTGGTATTTCCACTCCATATGCTTGCCCTGATGATTATTCTAAGGCTTCCTCGAATTTGCCACAGTCTCGTTGTTATCATAATAGAGAATGATAGGCAAATCCATATTTGGAATAACTTCCAAATCTGTAAGGAATTTCCTCAGCCAAACAGCCTTCTTAGCTGCTTCACAAGCGGTTATGTATTCGGCTTCCATAGTGGAGTCCGCGATGCATCCTTGCTTGATGCTTCGCCACACTATAGCCCCTCCATTCAAAGTGAACACTGACCCTGATGTCGATTTACGGGAATCTCTATCAGTCTGAAAGTCAAAGTCTGTGTATCCTGTAAGGATCAAATCATTATCTCTATACACGAGCATGTAGTCCCTTATTCTCTAAAGGTACTTGAGGATCATCTTGACCGCTGTCTAATGATCGAATCCTGGATCGGATTGATACCGACTGACAATCCCTATTGCATAGCAGATGTCGGGTCTGGTACACAACATTGCATACATTAAGCTTCCAACAGCTAAAGCATAGGGAATCCGTCTCATCTCCTCAACCCTTTGAGGTGTCTTAGGACATTGATCCTTAGACAATACGATTCCATGCGTGAAGGGTAACAAACCCCTCTTGGAATCCTACATCCTATACCTGATCAACATTTGATCAATGTACGATACTTGAGACAAGGCTAACCTTTTGTTCTTACGATCCCAAGTGATCTGGATCCCTAGAACATATTGTGCCTCACTCAAATCTTTCATTTGGAACTGGGCAGCTAGCCATTGCTTAATGTCAGTCAGATACCCTACATCATTTCCAATGAGTAAGATATCATCCACATATAGTACCAAGAAAGCTACTGAGCTGTTGATGATCTTCTTGTAAACACAAGGCTCATCAAAGTTCTGATCAAAGCCAAACAACTTAACCGTAGTGTCAAATCTAATGTTCCATGATCTAGACACTTGTTTCAGCCCATAAATGGACCTATTAAGCTTGCAAATTTTTTGCTCTTGATCTAGAACTACAAACCCCTTTGGTTGAATCATATAGATGGTCTCCTCAAGATTACCATTAAGAAAGGCAGTCTTGACGTCCATTTTTCATATCTCATAATCATAAAATGTGGCTATGGATAGGAGTATCCTGATAGACTTGAGCATGACGACAGGTGAAAAAGTATCTTCATAGTCAACTCCCTTAACCTGGGTATAACCTTTTGCCACGAGTTTAGTCTTAAAGGTTTGCACCTTTCCATCTACACCTCTCTTTTGCTTATAGATCCACTTACACTCAATAGGTCTTACCCCATCAGGCAAATCCACAAGCTCCCAGACGTTATTGAAGTACATAGACTCCATCTTCTGGTTCATGGCTTTAATCCATTCGTCCTTGTCAACATCCTCTATTACTTTCTTAAAAGACAATGGATCTTTGACCCCATCATTAAAAATGATGTTCTGGGCTTCAGTCAAACCCATGTAGCAATCACGTGGGTTCATAACCATCCCACTACGTCGAGGCAGTCTCAACTTTTGAACTGGTTAACTAGATGCATCGACTTCTCAACAACCGTTGTTGATCTGTCGGCCTGTTCAATAACTCTTGTTGAACCCTCAATAGTCTCAGTCTCACTAGAAATCTCACGAAAAACGAGCTTATTTCGTGTCTTATGATCTCGGATGTGGTCTTCTTCCAAGAAGATATCATTTGTAGAAACAAATACTTTGTTCTCACTTGGATCATAGAAGTATCCACCCCTCGTTTCCTTGGGGTAGCCTACAAAGAGGCAAACTTTCGAACGTGGTTCCAACTTCTTCGGGTTAGTCACAAGCACATGTGTCGGACACCCCCAAATCCTGAAGTGGCTTAAACTATCTTTATGGCCTCTCCACAGCTCAAAAGATGTTTCAGAAACAATTTTTTAGGGAGCATTGTTCAGAATATAGTAAACAGTCTCCACTGCAAAACCCCAAAACGAGTCTTGAAGATGAGCATAACTCATCATAGACTGAACCATGTCCAACAAGGTTTTGTTTCTCCTTTCTGATACACCATTCTAATGAGGTGTACCTGGGGCCGAGAGTTGGGACGCAATCCCATGTTCTATCATATAGTTCTGAAATTGGAGGTCCATATACTCTCCACCACGATTAGATCGTAGTGTTTTTATCTTCTTACCTAACAAGTTTTCAACTTCAGCCTTATACTCCTTGAACTTGTCAAGGGCTTCAAACTTACGTTGCATTAGGTAGAGATACCCAAACCTTGAATAATCATCTATGAAAGAGATGAAATATTCATGCCCACCTCAAGCCCTAACACTCATCGGACTACAAAAGTCATAATGTACAAGCTCCAAGGATTCCTTGGCTCTATAACCTTTTCCAGTAAAAGGTCGTTTGGTCATCTTGCCTTCGAGGTATGATTCACACACTGGCAAGGAGTTTTCTTCTAAACTCTTTAGAAGTCCACTTTTCACCAATTACTCGATCCTATTGAGATTGATGTGACCTAACCTTAGATGCCAAAGATGGGCATTTTCCTTAGGAGAAACCTTTGGTCTTTTAGCTATTGTCGCTGTATTGAACATTTCATTATTAAGCAAGGCTTTTATGACTAACGGCCTTAGTACATATAAGTTACTTTCTATCGAACCAAAACCAATCTCCGTTCCATTCTTGAAAATAAACACTTTATTCTCAGAAAAGGAGACGGTATACCCTTGTTCAATGAGACAAGAAACCGAGATTAAATTCCTCTTGATGTGAGGAACTACGAAAACATTATTCAGTAACAGATAACATTTCTTGTCCAAAAATAACTTCAGCCTACCTACAGCAACAGCTGAAACAACCTCACCAGTGCCGACTCGAAGAGTCATCTCTCCCTGTGACAACATTTGCCAGGAACTAAATCCTTGGTAAAAGAAACTGACGTGATTAATAGCATCTGAATCAAGGATCCAAGCAGAATCATCATTCTCTACCAAACACATCTCCAAGACCAATAAATTACATTTACTATCTTTAGACATACTCCTCTTTTAGAGAGTAGTGGGATCTGTATCAGAACCTAAATAAGCTCCAAGTTGCATGTCAGAGAACATTTCTCTTCTATGAACCTCAATAGAGTTAGCAACAATTGATTCCTCTTCCTGGAGTTTAACTTGGGAACTGACACTACTTATTTTGTCATCCATCCCTTTGTGCTCGAAAAGTAAGAACTGATGTTTAAACAAATCTTGCAATGAGTCCATGATCTCACATGCAATGACCATGTTCTCAACCCTTTTGGCTAAAACATCAGGTATGCTAGTCAAAATGTGAAGTTGGGCCAATGAATTAGTCTTCATCCACACCTCATATGCATTACGAACACTTCGCGGTGTATCAAGGGTCGGGACTTGAGAACATTCCTCAACCATGACAAATTCAAGGTCGTTTACCACGAAATACATTTTACAAGACTCTTTCCACTTTATGTAATCGGTCAAATTAAAGGCATTCAACAGAAATACTAACGAGTTGCTGAAAACAGAAACACATTGACATATGTTATGGTTTAAGCAAATACCCGTTGAAAAAACATACAACATCCAATAATGTTTAGCAAAACTAATATGAATCCCGTGTGACATCTAGTTTCGCAATGACGCTTCAAAGGTCTAGGATAAAAGCTGTCGAAGGGAGGTCAATTATCCCTCCTCTGAATTGAGAAGTTCTCAACCAATCATTAATACCAAAACAACTCTTGCTCCTATAACGACTAGCCATCATTGATTTGGTCAAGAGATCATTAACTTACTTAACAATCTCCCGTACGCCATTTTAGGCCCTAGAGATCCACCCCAAGCATCTAATCCGAAGGGAAAAATCCGATTGGAGCATAACCTAAAGCGACCCTATCCATTTCTGGAGTTCAAGTTGATCTTGTCCAACTACACAAAACCCATCCGAAGGTGTTGGATCGATATGGCAACCCTAGAGGGGGGGTGAATAGGGTTTAATTAAACTTTTTTTCTTCTAAATTAACCCAATTAAACTAATTAATACACTTTTTATAAATAATAAGAAAAATTCAAATTATGCAACAAATAAGATGACAAAAAATTTAATAATTTAATTCTATCAAATTTTAGCAAATAAATAAGAACAAACTAAAACATACAATAAATTGCTTAAATTAATTGCAAAAATAAAAAGGAAAGAGTTAGAGAAGAAGACACCGTAATTTTTATAGTGGTTCGGTCAAACTCGACCTACTCCACTTCTCAAGCGCCTATTGGAAATTTGAATAAAATATTTCCGACTCTTTCTACGGATTAGAGCCCAACCATTACACCACCACTCCTTTTACAGGTTCAAGAGCAAACCCGATCCTTTTCACGGTTTAGGATCAAACCGTTACAAATGTTGAAATTTTTGAAGAACACAATACAACTCTCACTATAGTGGATTTACAAGTTTAAGCACTCAACAAGTTTATCCTCACAATACAATAACACTCTCTCAAGAATAAGATGAAAAAAAAATTTGGGAACTTAGAGAGAGCAACAATGGAACTTTTGAGTTTTGGAGGATTATGAAATGTAAAATTTGTTAGTTTAAAATTTGGAGAGGAAGATGGTTTATATAGAGATGGAAAATTTTTTAGAAACAACAATTAATTTGGACCATTGAATTTTGGAAAAGAAAAATCAATGGTGGAAATTTTAAACTAAACTAGTCGTTAGATACAAACAAAATATAATATTAAATTCCTTTTCTTTTTAAAATTAATTCCAAAAATAAAAAAACATATCATGTGTCAAAAACTAGCCGCTACACACAAACATAAAATAATATTAAATTCGTTTTCCTTTTAATTCATTTTCTTTTTAAATTCATTCTTTTTAAAGTCAATCCAAAAATAAAAAAACATACCATGTGTAAAAAACTAGCCGTTAGACACAAACATAAAATAATATTAAATTTATTTTCCTTTTTAATTTCTTTTTAATTTCAATTTTTTTATTTTAAATCAATCTAAAAATCAAAAGTCAATCATATGTTAATCTCTTAATGATCCACCATTCAACCAATATGCTGCCACATGTCTACATGTAGATGGTCTGGTTATGTCACGTCATCCACCACGGTATTTTCTCTATAGGCTTGTTTCGGTCATATCGTCTTCATTTTAGCTCTGATTTGAGTGATTCAAGAGGTCTTGGAATCGTTATTCCGAGCTCTACGCTATGGATATATTAAAACACTAAGATTTTCAGTAATTAAAAATTGAGTTTGTTATCATCAAAACATTGATTAATTAATTAAATTAAATTAAATTAAATTGAGATTAAGGGCCAAAAAGCCAACAGAAGGGGGACGTTCGGTGCCACAAGGGAGTACAGAATGATCTCGTGGTGTGAACCAATGACAAAAATCGTAGGACGTGTTGACACACACCCTTCACCCACTTACTATAAACACTCCCTCCGTCCATCTTGATATTGACTCATGCAAACACCATCCGAAAAGGGATGCTCCCAGGGCACCACAAGGCCAAGCATGAATCTTACAGTGTGAACATTCAAGGAGAAACGTGAGTAGAATCATTGACATATCATATACATCTCTTCCTCCCATTGAGTATTTTATAACCTAGGGTTTAGTTTACTTAGAAAAAAACACGGCTAAGAATTTTAACTAAGTGACTTTTTAGGTTTGCCCAAGAGTAACTTTTATCATAGATAGTTGAAACAACTTTTGATCATCATCCATTAAATTCTTTAATGGAGTCTTTGACCAATTGTCGCATGCTTGCAGAAAATCTATCTAATTCACATTTCCAGGTAGGTTCCCGGTAGAGGTGTTTTGTTTCTGTCAGCTTAAGTACTCCAACCTAGACAGAATACGTCTTAGACAAAAGGTCCCTTATAGATAAATTTAATACAATTTTAATTTTTTATGCCAATCAATTTAATCCTATTAAACCGATTTAAAAGATTAAGCTAGGTTACTAATCCCATTAGAACCTTTGAACTTAAGTCTATCTCAATCCACTAAGTCCGCATGATCTCTTAATGAACCTTTAATACAATTTTAATTTCACCCTAAGTCCGCATGCAACTCTTTCTTATCGATTTTAGTTCTAATTTCCTTTATAACACTTATAACGGAAACAACCAAAATCAATCACAACGCAAAGTAGACACATACGAGGCATTCATAACTTTTATAAACAGCCTAAGTGTCATGTTGCATGCATTGTTCATTCATTGCTACCATTTATATAACACTTATTAAAATAAGCAACAAACCAAGTAAAATATGCTTCCATTCACCCTTATACTACAATGCTTATAATATAAAGATGATGCATGAATATGCTCACTGACTCTTATATTTTCATGATGCATGTGCATGTTTCATGTAATTTCTTCATCCCATATTATAACTCTTATAATACATGATGCATGGATAATTGCACAACCTTAGGTGGGTTTCAAACTATATGTCAAACACTTTGCCATATAAACCACATACATCACATGTATAATAAACAAAAGTTAATGAACTGGAAAAAAATTGCCTCAAATCCTCAAAAAATACAAGCTAACTATTACAAAACCAAAGAGTCTCCAATTCAAACAAGCAAACCGGTCTTGAATTGTCTGGGTGAAGCAACACATCTCCGCTAATCGTGTACAAAACTCCCTGCGATCGTCTACACGAAAGAAAAAACGCTTTGCTCAATCATTTACCTATGTTTCCAGAGGTAAACGATCGTTTAGCAACGATCGTGTACCTTTTACTATGCGATGAAGCACGATGTACGCGATTGTGCAGTGCGCTCTGCAACGCAAGCCTTATACGATCGTCTAAACAACTACGATACAATGAAGCACGATCGTCTAAACGATCGTTGAGCGAGCACCTTCATATCGTATATCGCGTGATCGTGTAGTCAATGACTATGCGATAAGGCATGCTAACTACATGATCGTTTAGCGCGCGCCTTTTTTAAAACGATAAGCATCATATGCTCCCACTACGATCGTCTACCTCCAGCGTCTCTGTGATCAGGCAACCAACGCTACGCGAAAGAGTAAGTGATTTACCCCAGCTAAATAATGGTTTAGTAAATACTATACGATTGTATAGAAAAATCTACACGATCGTTTAGTTAAATTCCAACGATTGCTTACCTGAGGCTACATAACACGACCAACTCTTGGTCTTTTTCTTTGCTGAGAACCGTATCTCCATGCTTCAAAACTTCATCACGAACAACTCGACTAACTCAAACACTTTGAATTACATACTCGATAGCATGTTAATTATGCCCAAAACATAGAGGCCCTTACAAATTAATACTTGTAATTTAAAGAAAGCTTGAAAATGGAGGCAATTAACCTGTAATGTTCATCGTCGCCATCCACAAACATATTTAACAATTAAACGCAATGCAGAAAACCCACCACGACTGTAAAAAAAAGTTCAAAATAGAAGTGAAATTTGGAATATCAAAACAACCTGGCTCTGATACTAATTGAAGGAAATCGGACATGAGGATTTCCATGAGTAGTGGAAGGATCGTTCCAAATTTCAATCGTATATGAACATTAACAATTACAGTACTGAAACGGAAACAACAGGCTATGCACAACACGAAATTACAGCATGCTTTTCTAAGATCAAATAAAGAAATTAACATACCTTTGAAGACTCATTTTCAAGACCCTTGATCACGAACACTCATTCGCAGTAAGACAACAACACCTGAACGCTCGTACACCACGATCACAACACTGCACAATCACAGCAAACTCGAACACCGTGATCTCCAAGATCACGAACATAGCGGACTCCACACAAACACCACGAACGGCCTCCAAAAACCTCGATGATGTCGAGTTGAGTATGACACCACCACAATTGCTACCTTGGTATTCTCAGTGTGAGAATACAGAGTGTGGGCTCTATGTGGACTTGGTTAGAGGATGAGACCGGAAGAGAACAATCGTGTAAATGATTGAGCAAGTTGGAGATGTCAAAGTCTATCGTATAGACGATGCCCAATCGTTTAACAAATGTTATCCGATTGTTTAGCTAAAGCTGCACGATCATTTAGCTAATCGGCCAGTCGAGTGTCTATCGTATAGAAACACTCCACGATCGTCTAGTCTCTCGAAGCTGTCGTTTAACAAATCTAGTTTACTTTACAGACTTTCCGTGAGAAATTTCTAAGAATGGAAATCTCAATACAACTACTTCTAAATTGAGGAAAACATTTTTCCTTTTATCTCACGGTTACCATGAAACTACCAATAACCTCCCACTCAATTGATTATTAGAGAAAAATAGATAATTATCCAATAATTAATATTATTATAAATATATATGATGACCAACTTACCATACTATATTTATAACCTATAGTTTTAATATTTCATCTCATGAAACATATAAACCATAGCTCTTTTTCTAAATCATGGCACTTAATGTAAGTCTCATTTATATTAACCCTCTACTTGATGTATCTCATACATCACGCCGATCATATCATATATAATCGAATTACCTCTTGTCAATTTGAACATTTCAAATCAACACCAAGAACTGATCCTCAACTTGAATCCATTGAGCTACCAAGGGGACCTTATGGACCTGTAGCTCGAAGCTCTAACGGTACGCGAATAACTAACTAAACTCTTTAGTCATGAGATCCACCATCGTTAACTGCCAGGCACTCTACTAAAGACCGACAACTGAACTCTCCTTACTACAGATATGTTATGTGTCCATCTTAACAATCAACAATGCAATAACCCTTCACAAATCGCTCGTAAATACAGCTGGGCCAAACCGTTATGCCCCTGTAGTTACATCTAACTTCTTAAGAACCACTGATTCCTTTAATGAACATAAGTCATAGTCCTACTATGACTGAGCCTTCTCTTCCAAAGAGAAGTTATGGTCACTATGTTTAAGCCCCGGAATCAGCCCTTAAGGGATCAATCTATCTACTTACCCTTGCTTCGCGGAAGGAGTATATTCCATCTTGTGTAACTGAGTTCCTAACTCTCAAATTAGACAAGTCCCCAAAAAAGGTAGGCATGTTGAGTTGGCAATCTAGCCACTCTCACCCATACTAATCAAAGGACCACCCTCAAAGGCAGGAGTTCCCAAAACACTCAAGATTGAGGTCATGTTACTTATGGTTGTTTAGGTGAGATGTAAGTCTCCAGTATCAAGGGCATTATATACAGAGACTAGTCATCTCGTGGTCCGGTCTTATACAAACTCTTTGTATAGGACACCCTCGCTCGTATGTCTTCACATGAATGGTCAAGATTTACCATTTGTAGTAGTTCACAACACTTGTAAACCTCTACAAAGCAAGCCGTATCCGTAGTGTCACAAGAATCAGGTATCCCACTTTAATCTTTATACTACAAACCTATTTAGGTTATCACTTAAGGCATGATCCACTTGTATATCTAATATACATGCTTAAGTTTACATACAATAACCATGGAACTTTGTTTATTGGATATGAGTAAATGCCAGAATGAAATAACTCTTATTTTATTCATAACAATGTGTATAAATTACAAACTATGAAGCTCCAGGAGAATTAGGACATCTATCCCAACAGTTTTATCAACATCTTTAGGCACAAACTTTGATTTTTCATGCTTATTCACAAGGTTCACATCATGAGCACATTTTGGTCTAGCATGCAATTGATTATGCATAAGAATTGATTTTCCCACAAATATTTCTATCTTTTTCATACTTTGGCACATATTTAATTTCAACAAAATTTGGTATGTTAGGCAAAACATTTTGAGACATACAAGAGGTGGCTTTGAAAAAAGTAGTTTTAGAACTAGAGGAATAGTTTTTATTCACAAAGCCTAATCCTTTTTTGTCATTAAAATATTTACCGTTATCTAGTTTTTGGGCACCTATCGTTAATTTCTTAAGAGACTCTTTTGTAAGTAATTCTTTTGTAGGATTGGTAGACAACCCTATAAAAGGGTGAATAGGGTTTATTAAAACTAATTAAACTTTTTATTAATGTGGGGACCAAATAAATAAATTAACAAATTGTTTGCTAATAAGTAATTTAAACAATAAATTCATGAAAATAAATTCAACCCAAAATAATCAAGAAGTTAATAATACTATTTAAAGTACCCAATTTGATTCTAATCACAAGATTAATACTGGATAAGAAATTCAAGAACAACCAATTAAAATAATCCAATATGAGCAATTAATTTCAAGAACAAAAATTGTGCTTGATTTCAAGTAATAAAATATAATAATGAATTAATTGCAAAACTAAATAGGAGAGGGACAGATAAATTGACACCGAGAATTTTATAGTCATTTGGTACAACCGGCCTACTTCTACTTCTCAAGCTCCTCTTGGGTATGTCACTACGAACTTGACTCTTTCCACGGCTTAGAGTCGAACTATATAACATTCTTTTTTCAGGCGCAAGAACAAATCTGATTCTTTCCACAATTGAGGATCAAACCATTACAATGACTCTATTTTGGGGATCAAGAGCAACTCTTACAATACTTTGGAAAAATAAATAGCACGCCTGATAAACTCTCTAAGTGGATTTACAAATTTAGCACTCAATGAATCAATTCTCACAACGTAAAATATCTCTCTCAAGAAGAAGATTAAAAAAGAAAATGAAGCTTGGAAAGAGAGCAACAATTGTGGCTTAATGAGTTGTGGAGGATTGAAAATAATAAAAATTGTTGTCATGATTTGGAAAAGAATAGAGATTTTAAACTCAACTAGCCGTTAACCACAAACAAAATAATATAATAATATATATCTATTAAAACCCAACAAAAAACAAATGTACACCATGTGTCCAAAACTAGCCCTTAGACATAAATATAAAATAATATTAAATTCATTTTGTTTAAATTCATTTTTTTTAAAACCAATCCAAAAGTCAAAAGTCACCATGTGTCGCTCCTCCATTGCTCCAAGTGGTACATTTCAATTGATCCACTTTGATGAGAAAAAATTCTGCCACGTCATCAGCTTAGGATTTTTCCGTTGAGCATTTAACATGAATCGTCCAAGTATCAAATTATTAACTAATTTTTACTTAATAACTTTGATGTAATTTTAATATATTTTTTTTTATGACAGTTAAGTAGGAGTAATTTTTTATTTTACTATGAGGCATTAGGGTTCCTTTTATTGGGAGACTATTTAAAGTATGGTCATTAGGTTTTTTAAGGAAGTTCTAATTTTGAATTTTTGGAATGACAATTTTCCTCTGTGATGATGATAGAGATTCATCACCAACCTTTTTGCAATTCTTGATCTAGGGTTGCATGCTTGAGTATTCAGGTAAGAATGATCAACTTGCTTATGGAGTGTTCAAACCATCGGTAGGGAAGTAGTTTTTCATGCCACATGGTCTTCGATCAAAAGGTAATCCAAATTCAATTATTTCCTTTAGATTGTTGTCAAATTGATTAGGAGCTTTAGAATTTGATATTGCAGGTTCAACAATTAGATTCCTAATTTTTCAAATTCTAGGATTTTCATATCATTTAATATCAGAGTCTAGACTCTAGATTTGGTATATTTTTTTCTCTTCAATTAGGGTTTTTGTGTTTTGGTTAGGTCTTTCGATTATGTGAGATCTGGTTAAAAGAAAAGGAGAAAAGAGCAAAAAGGAGGGAAAGAAAATTGAAATGGCAAGGTGAGGAAGGCAATCAAAATAATTCAATATGAGAAATTAATTTAATAGACGTTTCTACTCAAGTGTGTAAGCAGGTTAGGAAAGGTTGGAGTACAAAAAGGAGATTCCCCTTTCAAAATTTATCAATATGGGATTCTCAACAAGGTTGGTTCCCTTTTGTTTCTTTTTTTATTTAAAAAATAAATTTTCACCCAACACATCCACTTCCCAAGCTCCTCTTGGGTATGTCATTATGAACTTGACTCTTTCCACGGCTTAGAGTCCAACCGTACGAGGTTCTTTTTCTGGACGCAAGAACAAACATGATTATTTCCACGGTTGGGGATCAAATCGTAACAACAACTCTTTTTTTGGGATCAAGAGCAACCCTTATAATTAGATAGAAAAATACAAAGCATACTCGACAAACTCTCTAAAAGAGTGGATTTACAAATTTAGCACTTAATGAACCAATCCTCACAAAATAAAATCTCTCTCTCTAGAAGAAGATAAAAAGAAGAAAATCGAAGCTTGGAGAGAGAGCAACCATGGTGTCTGAGTTATGGAGGATTGAAAATAATAAAAATTGTTGTCATTATTTGGAAAATAAGATGAGTTTAAATAGAGAAAAAAAAAATTGTTGAAAATCACATTTAATTTGGGTCATTGGATCTTGAAAAAGAAAAATCAATGGAGGAGATTTTAAACTCAACTAGTCGTTAGACACAAACAAAATAATATAATAATATATATCTTTTAAAACTCAACAAAAAACAATGTCCACCATGTGTCCAACGGACATAAATATCAAATAATATAATAATATATATCTTTTAAAATAATTTCTTTTAAAATCCTACAAAAAGCAAATGTCCACCATGTGTCTAAAACTAGTCATTAAACACAAACATAAAATAATATTAAACTCATTTTCTTTTTAAAACCAATCCAAAAGTCAAAAGCAACAATGTGTCGATCTTCCATTGCTTCAAGTGGTACCTTTCAATTGGTTTACTTTGATGAGAAAAAACTCACGTCATCAGTTCGAGATTTTTCTGTTAAGCTTGCTTCAGTCATATCTTCCTCGTTTAAACTTCGATTTGAGTAATTCAAATTGCGTTGAAATCTTTATTTTGAGCTCTACACAATAGACTAATCAAAATACTAAACTTTTTAGTAAATAAGTTCAGGTTTGTTATCATCAAAATATTAATTAATTAATTAAATTGAGATTAAGGACCAAAAAATCAAGATCTTTTTCTTTAAGCACATGCAGAAGATCATTTTTCTCATGATTATCACATTCCATAATCTTAATTTTATTAACAAGAGAAAATTTATCTTTTTCTAAAGATGTATTGCTATTTTCTAAAATAAGAATTTTATCTTTCAAACTAGCAATTTCATAGTTCCAAAGAGAAAGATCCAATTTTATCATTTTTATCTCTCAAGTCATTCATTTCAATTTTCATTTCACATGTTAAAGATTTTAGTTCATCATTCTTTTTTTCAAGAACCTTAATTCTATCATTCAAAACACATTTCTCATCATCACAAATTTTATCATCATGCAAAACATTAGTTGCTCTATTTTTTAAACATGCATTTTCATCCAGCAAAGATTTATTTCCAGTAGATAATGTCTTAAACTTCTTTGATAACTTCACATATCTCGAGCTAACATTTTCAAGATCACATTGCATGCTTTCAAATGAATCATATAGGAGTGTTTGGTGGTTTAAAATTAAATGTCTGGAAACTAAATGCTTGGGGAACTTATTTGAGGGGGTTCTGATGCTCGGAATCACTAATGCCTATATTTGGGGTGTAGGATTTGGAATCTGGGTTTCTGAAGCCTGTGTTTGGGGTGTTGGTTTTAAATTTATGGGTTTAGCTAATCTTTCTTCTTCTTTTTTTTTTTTTTTTTTGAATTGTATGACCTAAATTGTATCATTTATCAATTTTTGAATTGTATCTCTAATTCAATTTCTTTGGTCTATTGATTTTCATGGCAATGATGTAAAAAAGAAAAAAAAGAAAAGAAATTTTAACATTCAATAACGACACTTTTGATTACAATTGCATTAACATGAAGAGTCCAAAAAGTTTAGGGTTAACATGAGTGGTCTAATTAGAAATATTAGAAACCATCCACAAAATATAACAAGTCATGTAATCAAAAGAGTCTTACAAAATTTAAGGTTAAGCAACATTAAAAGGATCTAACAAATATCAAAAGTAAGAATAACCAAAAGGGTCAAACAAAAGCGAAAATCAAGCAGAGTTCCATTTAGCCATGGTTATGGTTGCCTGCTCGATACACATGCATTTTTTATACTTCCATTCTACTGGGTAGTCAAGGAATGAGTGCAAGAGCATGGGATTAGGTAATAGAAACTCAACTACAATCAAACAATCTTCCATGTCTATTCCAGAAATAGTTGTAGTAGGCATCCAACCAATGCCTCATCCTCAATGGTTGTCCACCTATGCTTAGTGGTTTTTGAATTTATCGACGCCATCTCAATTAACACATGAATTTTAGTAAAGCTAATATATATATAATTTATAAATTGACATATGTAAATAGCTTAGTTCTCATAATTTAGAAGGAACTTCATGTATTTTAACTTTAATTACACACAAAAAATAGTTCAAGTACAGATCATGTGACAAATAACAAAATCACTTGGGAAATTGAACTACATAGTCATATAGTATTCTAATCCTCAAACATTTAATTTGCAAGACTATCCCTCCATTCAGTCCAGACATGAGTCGTTTCCACAAAGTTCATATTCTCAGTGTTCATCTCATTTAAGTCACCTTCATCAAGATGTACCTCCTCAAATGTTGGGTCTGAACCCATTTCTCTATGTATCAAGTTATCTAAGAGGCAACATGTTGCTATTATCCTACATTGTATGTCAACGAGATAATAGGATCTTCCTCGTAGAATGGTCCACGACCCTTCAATGATCCAATGCTCTCTTAGTAACATTTCTAGCAGAGGAATGTCTCATGTTAAATAGCTCTTTTAGGCATGTTGGTGGGTTTCCTCCAAGCCACTCAGTTAGATGGTAGCGTTGACCTAGGTATGGAGCGAGGAATCCTTCAGCATTCAGAAAACCAACATCACACAAGTAGTAGTAACCTGCCTATGTTATGATCATTATGAATTATTAGGTTCACTGTATTAAGTAGGCATCTAATCTGACACCACTATCTGAAGAAAAGAGAATGCATTATCTTACCCCTCGGGACTTTTAGACTAGTAGGTCGTGATACTGCATCTCTAAGTATCTTGTATCAGATGCAGACCCTTCCCATCCTGGCATGAAGAATATGAACTCACCATTTTGCGAGCACACACTAAGTACATTTGTGGCAATATCACCTTTTCTAGTCCTATACCTTGGGCGGTCACTTGCACTTACATTCGCCTAGATGTGTTTACCATCTAATGCACCTAGACAATTCTATTAAGGGGGTAAAATTTTTTTTATTTTTCATTCCATACAAGCACATCTTCATTGTAAAGTATTGGGTAAGCCTATTATATACCTGAAACCATCGCCACTTCTGGTCCGTACATGAATGGGCCACTGGCTCAAGTTGCTTCAGAAGGACTTCGTAGAGTTGAATTTCATTAAGAACATCGTTGAAGTGTCGCGACATTGTCTCAACAGATCTTGAAAAATATCGTCAAACTACCATATTCTTAACATTATGTGCAACAATATACAAGAAAATCGCAACCATCTCTTCGACGTCCACATATTGAGTGGCTTCTAAGCCCCCTCTTGTCCTTAACATAGTACACAAGATAGCAAAACATCTTCGATCCATCTGTATACTCTCTCAACAAGCTAGATCACTTTCATGAATTAGACGAAAAAAGTTAAATTGCCTAATTTGATACCTAAGGTCTAGCGATTGATTTTCTATTCTCCTGTCTCCAAGTCTCATTATCATATTGAACATTATCATCTATTGTTGTGGTGTTGCGCAAATGATAGTAAGTATTGCAATCAATTCGTGTGGTTCTATATCCATGCTAATCTTAGTACTTTATCTGACGATAGGTTGCTGACAAAACAAAAACAAATGAGTTCCTACTACACCAGGCTTCTAAAGTCCTACCACAATCTACTTCAATGGTTCGAGCCCTTGTGGCAACATTATAGGCATTCTCCGCTTTTGCCAATGTAACATGAGTTTGGTTCAATGCTCTCCTAAATGTACAAACGACAAAAAACGATATATATCTAATACCCCTAATCCTAATGTAAATCTAATTATTGTCTTTCTTTAGTTTTGATTAGAAGAAAAAAAGATTTACCTCACTTTTTTTTTTTCTTCAATAACCCTTTCTTTTATATAACTTAATAATGAGGTTTTGAAAAGTTTTTAATTTAGTTTGCTTTTAAAAACTATAAGCGTATCTTTAAAAAAAGAAAAGAAAAGAAAAGAAAAGAAGAAAAAAAACATATTTTGTTTTGACAACAACATTTTTTTAAAATATAGCTTTGTGACAAAATCAATTTCTTGTTAATGATTTCAAAATATAAGTTTTTCAACAAACCTAAATCTAAATTTACAGTTTGAGAAATTTTGTAATTTAGTCTTGCTTTTAAAAAATAAAAATCTATCCTTTTAGAAAAAGACTATATTTATTTTGATAAGAAAACTTTTAAAATATAGTCTTGTAAAAAATTTACGTTCTTGGTATGATTTTAAAATTTTTAGTTTTAAACAAACCTGAATCTAAATTTACATTTTGAGACAGTTTGTAATTTAGCTTTGGTTTTAGAAAAAATACAAGTGTCTCTTTCGATCTCTAATTTATCTTATTTGTCAAATTTTACAACATATTTAGTTTATTATGATGTTGTAAATTTAATTTCATAACAAAACTTTTAAAATATAGTTTTGTAACAAATTCACATTCTTACTATGATTTTTAAGATTTTTAGTTCTTAAACAAATCTGAATCTAAATTTAGAGTTTGCGAAAGTTTGTAATTTAGTTTTGCTTTTCAAAAATACAAGTTTGTAATTTTAAGCTGTCTTCAGCTAATTCACCTACAAAAACTGACATGAAACACCTAAAATAGATGCAAAGAGTACCTTACAGTCAAGCAGTGGGTAGTTTGATGTACTTAATGATCTCAACAACGTCAGACCTCTCCTATTGTGCTAGATTAGTTAGCATATACATGTTTAATCCTGGCAAAAGACATTGGGAGGCCACTAAATGGATACTTAGGTGTCTAATTTGGTCTAAGAAGGCTAAGCTAACCTATCAGAGCACTCAAGAGACAGAACTCGAACTGTATACTATGTTGAATATGACTTTGCAGGGGACTTAGTCAAGAAAGGGTCCCTATCAGAGTATGTTTTCTTATATGACCCTAATCTGTTAAGTTGGAAAGCTAATTTACAATCAATCACAACATTATCTACTATAGAAGCAGAGTATATGGTACTAACAGAAGTAATTGAAGAAGGATTATGGTCAAAGGGCTTGATGGCATAATTTGTTATATCACAAACAGTAGTTAAAATCTACTGTGACAATCAAAGTGCTATCCATCTTTCCAAAAACCCACAATACCATTAAAAAAAAAAAAAAAAAACACATAGACGTAAAATACCATTTTGTTCAAGACAAAATAGAAAAGGGAGAGATCGAGGTGCTGGAAGTACATATCTCTGAGAATGCAGCTGACATGTTCACGAGGCCTATATCAAAGCTCAAGCTCCTCAAGTGCTTAGAGCTAATCGGCTTTGATTTACCTAAAAAATGATGAAACAAAGTCAAACTTGGAAGAAGAAGACTACATGTATTGAAATCAAAGTGGAGATTTAAAGAGTTTGATCTCAGCGGCTACTTTTACCAAAACAAATTCTCAACAACCTATTGTAACAAATCAATACATACAAATAGATATGAGTTTTAAATAAAAAGAGAGAGTTTATAATATGTAAAAAAAAAAAAAAAAAGTGTGTGAAATCTATAGAGAGACTGTAACACTCGAGCCCTCACAGGATTTCCTTAAAGGGAGAGAAGAACTCAAAGTTCAAGCTTTAGAAGGGAAGAGTTTAACTAAGTACTTAGACTATTCCTTGGAAGAAGAAAAATTTCTAAATGTTGAAGGTATAGTAGTTTAGAGTCAAAATTTGACTAAGTGTCCAACTATGCTATGAAAATAGCATAGGAGAGCATAGGGAAAGCATGATATGCGCATGAGGCATTCAAGGGAGCGAAATTGACTAAGTGTTGGACAACATAAAATACCACAAGTGAAGGAAACCCAAAAGATGGAAGGGTTAGATGCATAGATGGCCATGTGGGCACATAGATGGACGCATACTTTAAGGGAAAAGAGAGACAAAGAGGACACATGACTATGCTTTGAGTAGAAGGAGTAAGTTATGCTTGAGAAGAAGATAGAAACCAAGGGAAAAGGAAGAAGAAGAAGGATGGGCGCATGAGGTTGGAGTTGGGCGCATAGGATTAGGGTTTGGTGCATAGAAGATCTTGTGGATTCCATTTTGGATCTATGAGGAGCAAGATGGAAGCATATAACAAACCCTTAGGAGAGAGATACACTAAGAAAACCTAAGAACCCTAGTTGGACGCGTGCCTAGGAAAGAAAAAGGTAAGTTGGACACATACCTATGGGAAAGAGTGAGACTTGGATGCATACCCAAGCCAAAGAAGGAACTATATGGTGAGTAAGAATCAAGTTGGTGAAAAAATTAAGAAACCATAAGTTTAAACCTAAGAGACAATGCGTTGAAAGCACCCTATGGATGCATAGAGAAGATGATAGACGCATCTAGGGTTGTTGGTGAAGCCACCATGCAGCCAACCTAGGTCATTATGCGTTGATTTGGAAACTTAGAGAGCAATGTCGGATTGACAGCAAAATGAGGAACGTGGCTCAACCAAATGAAGCCTCAGTCGAGCCTAGGGTGAGGTGAACGCATAGTAGGACATGCAAAAGGTCAAAATGAAACCTCAATGAGGGCCTATGCATTGGACTTTGCATGGTGGAGACACCTCAAGCTCCCACGCAAACAGGAGGTGTCAAGGACCCTTGTGTTGGACTTTACATAGTGCTGACAATTAGGATTTTCATGCAAACATGTGCCATGTGGTGAGTAGAAACCTTACAAAAATGATAAGTATTTACAAATGCAACGAGAGTCATTTCAAATGTTAAAGCACATATAGATATGCCTAAAATCAACCTGAAAAAGCGTTAGATTGACTCATCACTCAAATTATGGATGTTAAACGAAAAGCACAGACAACAACTATAACAACAAGTAGATAAAGACACATAGAAGTTGGTAATCCAGTTCGGTGAATCCACCTACGTCTGGGGGTATTGTGCCCAAGAAAGATAATCCACTAACATTAATAAGTTAAACAGTTTACAACATAGTTCTTATCCGTAATACACTACTACTACAATGACTCATGTAAAGCTCAACTCACCGATCACCTAGGCTCCCCCTAAATGTAAGATTCCTTCTCAAATGCACTTAGGCTTACCCTAAGTTTGATAATATTAGTGTTGAATACTTCAACTTCTAATAGTGTGTGAGACTCTTCTCAACATTGTTATCTTTCCTTCAAGTTTGTTAACTCCCTTCAATGTTGCAAAGTTTGGCTACAGAACAGAAAATGTCATGCTCAAATAACAAAAGCAGCAACCCTAAATGAGGGCTAGAATTCTTCTTTTAAGAGTGAAGCCAAATAAGGAAATAATTTCTAGAAAAATATTTCCATTTTGTCCAAATAAGATCCACCATAAAAAAAGAAAAATATCGATCAATATACTTCTGTTGAGATTTCCCAAATTAGAAAATAAAAATATTATGTACATAAACTTCATATTAGAAAAGAAAAATATTCTACATGAGATATGACTTGTTTGAGGCGGATGTTAAGACTTCATTTGAGACAATTGTGAAAACCCCCCAGAAATTGCCTTAGGAAAAACATAAACACAATCACAAAATCTTCAACAAGTTTTCATTTTGGCTGATATTTTTTTAAGGTAAAATATTTGACAAACCAACCAACGAAAAAATGAATGTCATAAATAGAGTTGAAATATCATTAGTACTAAATAGAAAAGCAGAAGACTTTACAATAGAAAATAAACAAATAAAGTCAATTTGGCAGCCAAACACAGAACCAAACAACAACAAACAACCAATCAACCAAAACAATCACCAGAACTAACAAAACCAAGAGCAGGCTCAATAAGCTCTGTCAGATTAGATCAACACACCACTAACACAACACTAATTCTTCCCCTTTCTAGCTAAAAAAAAAAAAAAAATCAAGCACACCTCTAGGAAGAGAAAGCCCCTCTAGACCTGGACAGTACAGCCAACATGACCTACAATACCCTCATCAACTTCAGAGTTTCGTGCCTGTAGACTCTGCATCAAGGTCTCAATGTCTCGAGACTCATTAGATAATACTTGTAAAACATGACTACTAGAAGAAGATTTAATGAAAGCTCAATTGAGGCCATCAATATGAGAGGTCATAGTGGTAGTATCTATATCAGGAACATGATGTCCTTGCAGAAGCTTGGGATGTATAATAAAATGACTAAGTGGTGAGCCAATAGGTTCAGTAGGTGTAATCAAATCAGGTTTCTAAGAAAGGAGAATCCCACAAATTAACCTTGGGTAGCAAATGGGCAAACGAAGGGCTTTAGACCCAATGTGCTGCTTAATTTGACTCAATACAAATGTACCATAGTTGAAGTGAGACCTAGTTCCAATCTGGTATATCAATATAGCAAGAGCAATTAAGAGGCCAGGCTTGTGGGAAGAAGGATACCAATTCGAGATGCCTATCTTGTGAAGGAGGGTTGACACTGAGCACTGCTGTGGGAAGTTGTCCCTTTCTTGGCCATGAAGACCGAGCACCCCCTGTTAATTCAAACACAAGATCCCTTGAAAATATGTATTGTTTAGTCACATCTCTGGAACATTTCTATGAAGAAGCTAATTGATAATTGTAGGAGATATAACAAAAGATTGACGTTTGATATGGACTTTCTAAAAATCAGGTTTGGTTAGATCAGCAAAATCAGAGGTCAAGTTCACAATAAATTCTCATACCAGTCCAGCCACAAAACAAAAAATGTCGTGCTCAAATAACAAAAGCAGCAACCCTAAATGAGGGCCAAAATTCTTCTTTTAAAAGTAAGACCAAATAAGGAAAGAGTTTCGAGAAAAATATTTTCTTTTTTGGTCAAAATAAGATCCACCATAAAAAGAAAAATATCGATCAATATACTTCTGCTAAGATTTCCTAGACTAGGAAATAAAAATATTTTGTATATAAATTCCAAATTAGGAAAGAAAAATATTCTACATAAAATACGACTTGTCTGAGACAGATGTTAAGACTTTATTAGAGACAACGATGAAAATCCCCCAAAAACTCTATTGAGAAAAATATAAAGACAATCAGAAAATCCTCAACGCAACCAAAATACCCAACTCTATCTTGTTACGTTCCAATACTAGCTAAAGGTTAAATGTACACTTAAGAGTTCTAAGGGTCATTTTGACAACCATGTGGCTAAAATGAACCTAAAGCACATAATACATTTTCTAACACTAGAAACCAGTAAAAAGGTGCTTAAATGTCTTTTTAATAATTCGAATAATTTTGATTTCGAAGGTGAACTTAAAATACATGAGACATTTCCTTGCACTGCAGACTAGCTCAAAATTCGACTAAGTATCCTAAAAATGATAAAAGACCAATTTGACCATCTAAGCCTCTTGGAACTCATTTAAAATACATTAATATCACCTAGGGAGAATTAGTAAAAACACATTTTTTATTTTATAGTTTCTTACTAACTTTTATAATTAAGGTAGTTGGCATGATTGAATTTTCACAACTTGCTTTAAAAATTAAAATTAGGGTAGTTGATAACTTTACATAGATTTCGGAAATCTTCTTCTTAGATTGGACTATTTTAATAAAATAAATAATCAATACTTTAGAAAAATCAGATGATACCAACACGGTTGGATTTGATTATAAGCTTATAGATTTGGTTTTTGATACATTATTAATTTGGATGGAAACAAACTAAGAAAACATAAAATTAGTTCCTGCGTTGTCTTAAATTTAATGGAAATGAAACTAATATTGTTGTTGTTTTTAAGAATAGTTTTGTTAAAATTTAATGCGTAGAACAATGCAATCAACTAACACGTATCATGCTAGCACATGAACAATCTTTTAAAACACGCACACATGCCTAATCAAAGCTACTCAACTAAAAGGTCCCATTTTACTTGGAATTTTAGTTTTTATTTTTGAAACTTGTATTTTTTTTTCTAAGAAATAATTTTGATTTCTAATATTGATTCATAAAATTTAAGTAATTGATGATTGTTATTATTGTACACATAGTGATTATTAGTGTAGTACTGAAGAGACAATTATAAGATGTAAATCTCCCCGACCCATACGGTAAAATTTATAAGTTTGAATGGTGTTATGTAATGTTGGAAAAATATAATGGTTTTTATTGTTATTTTGTGTTTTTAAAAAATAATCTCAAGTAGTTATCCAAGATCATGGTAATTATCTACATAGCAAGCGAGTAGGTAGTTGTCCAAAATGTAGTAGTTGCCTAAGTTAATGATGAGTATGTAATTACCCGAAAAGGCAGTTGCCTATATATACATGATAGACAATCTTCTTGGATGATTTCTGTCAATCTCTGCGTGGTCTTTTATTCTAAAAGAATAACACACTCTTAGTCAATCAATGTTTAATTCATTGAATTAAACAAGTCCGATTTAAAGGATTTCAAATATTCATGATGAAACCATCAAGTGTTTATTCCTTTACTATTTGTATCTTGGTTGATTTAATTATTCTATTAGAATTCACGGGTGATAATCACTTCCGCATTTGAATCTAATTGGTGCCAACACTTTTATCACATTTTCTTTACAAAATGTCCATTTTTGTTAAGCTAACATTTGAATTGTTGTTAAAGGAAGCATACTTCAACTGACATACAAGCGTGTCAGTGATCACAAGGTCTATCATTTCAATCCTCCTTCCTCGATTGTATTAGAAAACATTTAAATTCATATTCAAATTTTAAAAGCAAAAACAAACTTTTAAAAACTTCTCTTTTTTATTTCAAAATCTTGTTTTATTTAAAAGAAAAATATATTAAAAATTCAAATGTTTTTAATGTTTCTTTAATAAAAGCAAAAAACTTAATGAAAAAAAAGTAACTCGAGTAAACAATTAAAATTTTTGAAAATTAAAAATGACATCATTATTAACACTACTTTTTTTTTTTTTTTTTGTTAACTACTTTTGAGGGAGTTTTCAAAATTCCAATCCTTGCTTGTGTAATTCATTCAAAAGATGAAAATCATGATAATGGATGACAAATCAAACACAAATTTTAAAATCTTAAAGTCAAATAGATAATGAATCAAAGCTCTAAATTTTCAATTTCGTCCTAATGCACCTAAAAACTAAAAACTCTGGTACAATTACAATTTTTACCTTAAACTTTGAACAAATATTGTACTCTTCACAAATTCTTATGAAATTCATGTGCATTTAATACATATAAAATAAGTATATAACATAGTTTAATAGGAAACAAACGAATCTTTCATAATTTGTGAATTTGAGAGATTTGTTCAAAAGTCGATTTAGATAAAATTAGAATGTAAATTTAGATATAACCCATCAGTTTAATACCTTTAAAAATTGGTAAAACCTTCCAAAGTACTTTTAATCATTAAAAAGAGAAATAAAAGCAAAATTTTGGGGGGGGGAATGCTACCGTCCTTAATTGATTTTAAGTTCTAAAACATGAATGAAAATAAATATATGCAAGAATGTATGTAATTTTTCATTAATAACTATCAGTATCATAGAGTACAAGGAAAACTGAACAGAGCCTTTAAAGAAGGAATAGGTTGCAAAGGTGGAGTGAGTAGAAGGAAAAATGAATTACACTCAAAGGCCTAGTAGATGAGATGATACACTACCTAATTAGGAAGTAACATGGCCATAATATCGAGACTTTGAATAACCAGAACCAAAAAAGAATTTGACCTAACCTTTCCCCTCCTTTGCCAACAAGTAGAGTGGGACGATGATTTGATAATAAAGACAGCCATGGCCTCTAAGCAATTGCATATTGGAGTGTTTCAGATTCATTTGGTCGCCACATCGACTTCTGAACGCACAGCAATGCTTCATTGTCTTTGAAGTAAGTAAATCGAACCTCCCATTTCATTGACTTGAACATGTTTTCAAGCTCGTTCACTGTTTCGGAATTGTCCCGAACAATGAGCTTCCCTTCTGGCCTGAGGATCCGGTCAGTCTCTGCAACTAAAGCGGCTATGTTGCACCTGTGTATTGTCAATCGAGTAAAGCATTAGCAAAAGGCATGGATTGAAGCCCAGGAAAGGAGTGATAAAATGATGGTGTTGAAGCAGTAAGCTGAACTCACCTTGTTTTGATCTTGGAGAAAAGATGATCTGCGTGAAGAAGGTCGTACGACCTCGGGTAGGTGTTGAATGATTCACACCAATCGTGATATATACCGAATAAACCTCGTTCGTAGATAATTGGGAGAGTATCAGCGGAGTTTATTGAGACAACATTCATAACCCACACTTTCAAATCTTTCAATGCAGCAGCAAATCTGTGAGAAAGTGAAGAACCATTCTTATATACTCAGAAAATGAAGGATCTTGTACATGAATGACAAGAATAACGCCATGCCCCAATACTTGAATAACAGAGTTACCAGTAGTGTATTCATCCTTTCTAATACTCTCTCTGTAGTAATTAATCTCTCTCAACTCCTAATAATTATAATTATTGAAATGCCTTGAATCCGTTATTTGGCACTCCGAATGACCACGTACGAGCCCTAGACCCTAAACCTAAGTTGAATATTTTATGCTATTTACATTATTTAAGATTTTAACCAGAAGTGCACTATATAAACTTTCTAGCTCTACAAACGCCTCTGAATCTGTAATCTAATATTTTCTCCTTAATAATAAACCGCTTTCTCCCTCTGCCTAAGAACGTTGAACCAGGTAAATCTCTATGTCGATTCTCTACTGTTTACGTTTTCTATTTATGTTTGATGGTTGATTTCTTAACGATATCTTACACACAACTCTACCTAAAGAAAGACTGAAAATATTTATTGCCAATGGACAGAAGTATGATGATAACTATCTTGAAGTATATTTCCTGTGAGGGGGAAGGAGAATCTTACCCTCCATAGACAGCTCTCATGTCCATGACATTTCGGACGGTTGACCAGTCAATTCCCATGCCAGTTAGATATGATTTTGTCACGACACGGTTCCAGTGTTTATGATCTGCAGTGAAATCCTCTGGAGCAGCTCTCCCATAAACTCCAACCTGAGAATCCAACAACCAGTATGGTGGTTTCTCCAACCTTGCTGGCCATTGCTCTGGCCATTTAGAACCACGTTCTGATTCATTTGTCGAGATTTTGTGCATGCATGCCTTGAGTGGCACATTCCTGCAGATGGTTTGAACAAATTCAGTAGTAGCAACAAAGCTATAAACTTCGTTTTTAGATGATAATAATAATAATAACCAGTACTGCATTTGGAGAAAGAAAATCTGTCATGGTCTCTTACATTCAAAATGTGTCTAAGCTTTACTTAGAAATAAGGAAGAGAAGGAACAAGAAAGCAAAAGAGGAATGCTTCTGGACCGGAGATCCTTATTCCTAGTAATTGGATCTTGGATAGAATGAAAGTAAACATTTTCTTAGCTGGGGAAATTAAAATCTTAATGGGTAAGTACCATGCTGCATTTGGATCATCTGAATCGGGACAGACAGGCGGCTCTTTTTCAGATCTCTGCTCATAGCAATCATTATTAGTAGGTTTCCTATATATGGCTGCACTAACGCCATTCACCGTATCTTTGTTAATTGATACAAGTTCCCAGCACATTGCTTTCGTCAATTCTTTCATGGCTGCAAAATAGACACCAGATGCAATGCTGTTAGAACTCTAATTTTGAAGCTCTCTAGTTTTACATGTAAATTTACAGCTTGAATTTTGAAAGGATCATAAGGGGTTTAGTAATTGCCAACCATTCCATATTCCAACATCTTCAGCATTCTTCTGATAGACTGGTGTAGCAGACCACACAAAGAAGCCACCAGGCCTCAACAAACGATTCAGCTCCAACAGAAGTTTTCCACCTACACAGTTTCTTCAGAAGTGAGCATTGAAACTTGAGCTACTGACAAAATGGTTGAATTCAATCACTGATATGATGAAATTAAAGTCTGTTCACTATATGATATATCAAAATGAATCATGGTTCCAAACAATAGAAATTTAACCAACATCTCAACAATTGAGAGAATATATTAACTCAGACGTACTAATAATCACATTACCTTCTATGTGCCATGGTACTCTACAACGAGCACAATGGACAACATCAAAAACTCTTCCTGGGTAGGGAAGTCTTTTTGTGCCCATAACAGCAGATATAGCAGGAATTCCCCTCTCAAGTGCAAACTGGACTTGTGCTTCATGTTCATCCTTTGGGGCCAATGACATGGTTAGTACATCTCTTTCAAAAAGAAATCCTCCAAAACTTGCCACCCCACATCCAACATCCAGAATTACACGTGATCGTTTTCCCCAAGCGATATCATTGACAGACTGCATCAGTAAGAAAAATTGTGCATTTGCAGAATGTTGTTAGTTCAATAGGTCTACAAGACTATAGTCATCTTCGTCTATTGTATACATTTACGATGTCATACACGTGATCGTTGTTACAATTTCATGCGCATTTGCATGAAATTGTATACATTTACAAATTCACTCAAAAACATTTTCCAAAGAGTAACCGGAAAATAAAAAAATCAGAACAATCATATACACCATTAGCTTCATTGGTCAATTATCAATATCATACAATAGGACTTCCTCCAATCCAAAGCATCAATAACAAAGGATTTCACACAATGAGAACTTTTGTCCTAAGAATAGGAAAAAAAAGACAAAAAAAAAAAAATAGCTTCCCGAATGCTATTAAGAACTTTTTTGTGTTTTGTAATGTTATAAATTGGTCCTCTGTGTAAAAACAAGGGTGAAGGTGCTATTTGTCAATCAAGAGGATTTTTTTTTTGTTTTTTTGGGGGGGGCGCGGAGGTTCATTAATGTCCCTGAGTGAGTTCCAGCTAGAATGCAATTGATAAACTTGAATGTGTTAAATAAAGATACAACTGATGGAGGATGTAGATTAGATAAAAGACACGGAGTCATCATTGCAATGCAAGATCTGAAAAGTAAACAGCTACATTATAAAAAAAAACAACCACCAATGATAGAGATGCTAATCTGCAAACCAAATGAGCACGTCACATATTATACTAACAGGAGCTCGTGGAAAAGAATGTTACCTCTTGTATGAAGTCAATGTAATGAAGAGCACCGTGCTTGAACTGGGTCCCACCACCAGGAAATGTTAAGTACTCACCAGAAACTTTTACCCAATTCTGATGTCCCTTAACTACAGCAAGTTTTGTGTGGGGAACATTATAGTACCATATCTGCAGAAACACACTCAATTAGATCATCAAACAATAAAGGGGGGAAAACAATTCAAAAACCGAACTTAACATAAATCGTATTTTCTGAAGTAAAAATGTTAGATCTCTTTAACCTTTTCCCTGCTAGTTGGCCATGCAATTGGGCGTCTATACCCCTCTGGAAGTGAAACAAGGCAGGTGGGCGGTTCTTCAGGACAATGCCTCTCTCGATGTTCATAATGTTTTGTACTTGGAAGACTCCTAATTGCTTGCAAATTGTCGAGGCAAGGAATGTAATCTGATCCAGCAGTAACGTTGCAAATTTTCCACTCATACCCAGATTGTTTCGTGGAAGATCTTTGAGTCTCTTTTTCATTCTTTGACTCTGCTGCCTGAGTTGACCATGCCCCATTTTGTGTTGATGTTTCATTCAAAAGCTCCGACTGAGCACCAGAAGGAAACTCCTCACCAGAAGTCGGGTTTTTGGATTGGTTATTTTCATTTGTGTCATCAGAGCTTTTTTCACTTAGCTTCACATTCTCCCCTTCCTGACCATTATTGTTTTCTCCATCTTTAGTATCGTTTGAGTCATCTGTTTTTTTCTCATCGTCATTTTTCTCTTCTGTATCATTTGATTGTTTCTCGTTAGAATTCTCCTCAGAATCTCCTTGTCCACCAGATCCATTGTCACCAGTCTCTGGCTTAGATTCAGAACCTGGTTGTCCATTTTCCTCCTTCGAATCACCATCTTCTGTTTTTCCTCCCTCGTCTGGTTTAGTTTCTTCATTCCCTCCGTTCTTGTCCTCATTCTGTTCTTCGGGCTTCTCTTCAAGCTTCTCTTCAGGCTTCTCTTCTGGCTTCTCTTCAGGCTTCTCTTCAGGCTTCTCTTCAGGCTTCTCTTCCGGGTTCTCTTCAGGCTTCTCTTCAGGCTTCTCTTCCTGGCTTTCCTGCTGATTAGAACCTTCATTGTCATCCCCTTTCCTTGCATCATCAGGTAAATCTCCTGGATTATCTTCAAAAGGCTGAGTCTTTCCCTCATTGGTCTCAGTCACTTGATTTTTTGCCAGATTTTTGTTCTCCTGTGGCACATCAATATTTTGAACTGGAACTACAGATGATGATGTTAACATCCATATTCCAACCAAGCACAAAGCAACGAATACAACAATGGTCACTGTTGAGCAATAGCTCGATGAGGACCTTCGGTTGTCTACTCTCGAATACTTCCCTAATGCCATTTCTATCTACTACGTTATATCCTATAGAGTATGCACCTGAGAATGGAAAGGGAATAGACAGAATAGTCCATTAGAAGAAAAAAGTATCAATTAGTTGAATACACAAAGATCACCGACAAACTGAATTCATACTAGCAAAGGATGTCATGAAAAGTGAAACTTGGTCCCAAAAAGCCGTTCAAACATCAACGTCAAACAAACAAACAATTAAAGTCCCAGAAAAATAGAAATTCAACTCAAAGGAGAAATTTATCACAAACTTGACTAGAGAACTAAGAAAAATATTCAACAAAGAAAATTCAGCCATAATTCACGGCACAATTACTGTAATCAAACACTCACTGAACTGGTGACATGGACAAGGAAGATCAAGTAAATCCACTTCGAGACACATTAAAGCATATAAACCAATGATTTAGTAAGTCCATCCATACAAAATAAGGTCGATCCAGAACAGATAACAAAAACAGAGATTACTCGCATAAACAAAATCCAAAAATCACGTAAAATTATCACGAAAACACAACATCATTCATTCACGTACAATGAAATACAACAAGAACGTAAACAAACTTTATCAGATCTATATTCAAACAGCACAAAAACGAATAAATCAGAAACCAATGCGAACCAAAACAGCAACAAGGAACCATAGTTAACCAAAAACCAAAATAGATCTACACTAAAAACGCGTAAAAATGAAACGGGAAGTGAAAGCAGAAAACAGAAACTAAAGCATTGAAAGCGCAAAAAAAAAAAAAAAAAGGTAAAACATGCTGAATGTAAGAACCAAAGAAAGAAATAATGAGAAGATAATGAACAAGATCTAAGCGATCTAAACAGCCGACAGTAAACAATAGCGCCATAGCTTACCTTGAAAAGAACAGATCTAGAAAAGAAGGCAAAAGAGTTTGAAACTATTCCTCCATTTTTCTCAGGAAGAGGAGAAGAAATGTAATGGTCGAGCGAATGAAGAGGGAGAGGAGATTTAATAGAGAGATGAAAGAGAGAGCGAGAAGATCTGTAGCTGGTGGAATTTAATTAATTAAATTAGTTGATTAAATGTTCTGTAATTACATGATTAATTTTTTAATCATATTCTTTTTTATCGACAGTGTCCGAAAACACCGACCTTCAGAAATAATAAAACAAAATACGCGGTGTGGAGAGAGAGAGAAACACGCGCGCGCGCTCTTCGGTGTACGGTGGAAGTTTGAGTGAGAGAACGCGTGCGCGTGGACGTCAGACGCGGTAGATCGGGGGTGTGAATGACAGGTGGCCTTTCATAATTAAGCCAAACGTTATTTATTGATTTCTTTTGCTTTTCTTTTTATTCGCAGTAGTGTCTCATTAATCTCAATATATTTATTTCAAAAAATGAAAAAAAAAATTATAAATATCATATAAATAGATGTCCAATGCTTAGTGTCTTAAAAATTGTGTCATTTTTTATATTATCTACTTTGTAATAATTCATGTTTGGTGTTATCCTACTTGCAGTGACATTTGGTAGATCTTAAAAGAATGCATATTGGTGAAAAAGTCACTTCAAAATTCCACTAATTTTCATATTATTCATTTTCATGATTTTAGTTATTTTATTTTATATTATATTATACTTTTTATTATTATTATATAAATATATTATTATATTATATTTTATTCATATTTGTGTTTCCGTCGTGTTCCTCAATTTCACAACATGTTACCAGTACGAGCGGTTGCTTCCATCGTTGAAGATACGTCCTAAAGGTAGGTTGCTTTTTTTTTCCTCCTTTATTATAATTGATAAATTAAATGTTATTTTACATATTTAGTACATATTAAATTTCTAATATAAATATAATATTTTGTGGTAATGTTGTCATGACAAACCTTACAAAATTAGAATTCGCAACCCTTGACATTAATGGGAATAATTATTTGTCATGGGTGCTCGATGACGAAATTCACCCGGAAGCTATGAACTCGGGAGAAACAATTAAAGAAGAAAATATGATATCCAGTCAGGACAAAGCAAAAGTTGTGATTTTCCTTCGTCGTCATCTCCACAATAGATTAAAAATGGAATATTTTACAATAAAAGATACTCGTATCTTGTGGAAAATTTTAAAAGAAATATATGATCATCGAAAGACGGTTATTCTTCCTAAAGCCCATTATGAGTTGATGCATTTGAGGCTACAAGATTTTAAATCAATAAATGATTCCACACTATTTAAATCAGTTCAAAATTGTTGTTATGCGGAGAAAAAATTACTGATGTTGATATGTTGGAGAAGCCATTTTCTACATTTCATGTCTCGAATATGCTCATTCAATAGCAATATCGAAAGAAATGTTTTAAACAATATTCTGAACTAATTTCATGTATTCTCGTGGTTGAACAAAATAACGAGTTATTAATGAAGAACCACAAATCTCGACCAATTGGAATAACACCATTCCCTAAAGTGAATCTTGTGAATGTTAATAATCGTGGTCAAGGTCATAATTGTGGTAGAGAAATAAATAATTATTATTTTCGTGGTGGTTATTCTAATCATTTAAATTTCAAAATAACCACACAAAATGATGATAACAAAAGAAAACCTCCATGAGATAAGAGTTCAAAGAGTGTTGACAATAAATGCTTCTGATGCATAATGACTGGGCACTGGTCACGTACCCGTCGTACGTCAAAACACTTAGTTGACCTTTATCAAGCCTCCCTGAAGGAAAAAGAGAAAAATTTGAAAGCAAATTTTGCATACTAGGATAATGACATATTTTACCCATCCCACATGACAAATTTGGATGTGGCGGACTTCATGAGCTAAATATTTCCCATCTGATAATTTTTTGGTGTGCAGTATATGTTCCAACTGCTCCACCACAATGCACTAAGATGGGTCCTCAAAGGAAGTTAGGAATATATGTTGGATATGATTCCCCATCAATTATTAAATATCTTGAACCCAACGGGCGATGTATTTACTGCAGGATTTGTTGATTGTTATTTTAATGAGACAGATTTTCCAACATTAAGGGGAGAAATTAAGGAATTGAAAAAATAAATTACATAGAATACATCGTTGTTGTCTCATTTAGATCATCGTACAGATCAATGTAAACTTGGAGTTTATAAAATAATTCATTTGCAAAACATAGCAAATCAATTACCAGATGCATTTATAGATACAGAGAAAGTAACTATGTCATATAAACCAACTACAAATGTTCCATAAAAATCGATATCCCAACACAACAAGTTGTCGCTAATGAGTTCGGAACACGACAGGAGCTTGGTAGATCAGTGGGTTCCAAAGATAAAAATTCTCGAAAACAAAAAATAATTAACAGTCAAAAAGACTTGATTGATGATGTAAATATCCATGAAGAAATTCTCGACATGACTAGTGAGGAAAGTGAAATACCTAAAGATAATAATGATATTTCAATAAACTATGTCATGACAGAAAAATGATGGAATCTAATTAATGTAGTTATTGACAACATTTTTGCGTATAATGTTGTTTTTGATATTATATTTGAAAATGAGGATCCTGAACCAAAATCTATTGAAGAATGTCGACATAAAAAAGATTGGCTTCAGTGGAAAGAAGCAATCCATGCAGAATTAAACTCACTTTCAAAATGACAGGTTTTTGAACCAGAGTCCGAACATCAGAAGGTGTCAAATGTGTGGGATACGAATGGGTATTTGTGAGAAAAAATGAAAATAATGAAGTCACAATATACAAAGCAAGACTAATTGCACAATGTTTTTTCATAAAGACCTAATATTGATTTGAGAAGACATATTCTCCAGTAGTGATTGCAATTACACTAAGATACTTAATTGGTTTGACTGTGTATAAAAGTCTAGATATGCATCTTATGGACGTAGTCACAACATATTTATATGGATATTTTGATAATGATATTTATATTAGAATCCCAAAAGGATTTAAAGTACCAAAACATATAAATCAAATTTTCGGGAATGGTATTCAATAAAGTTACAGAGATCACTACATGGATTAAAACAATCATGAATGATGTGGTACAATCGCCCGAGTGGATATTCGTTGAAAGAAGGATATCAAAATAATCTAATATGTCCATATATTTTTATAAAGAAATCACAATCAGAATTTGTTATTATAACTGTATATGTTGATGACTTGAATATAATTGAAACTTCTGAAGAGCTTTCAAAGGCAATCAAATATCTTAAAAAATAATTTGAGATGGAAAAACTTTTGGGATTGGTGTCCTAATTCTCCCCGAGTCTCGTAATTTGTAAACATTGTACACATTATTATGAATAAGACAAGGGTTATATTTTATTTTGCATTTACTCATATCCAATAAACAAAGATCCATGGTTATTGTATGTAAACTTAAGAATGTATATGAGATATACAAGTGGATCATGCCTTAAGTAATAACTTAAAAGGTCTGTAGTATAAGGATAAATGAGGGATACCTTATTCTGATGACACTACGGATGTGGTCCGCTTTGTAGAAGTTTACAAGTGCTGTGAACTACTACAGATGGTATGATCCTGACCATTCATATAGAAACATGCGAGCGGGGGTGTTCTATACAAAGAGTTTGTATAAGACCGGACCAATGGATTATTCGTCTCTTTATATAACGTCGTTGATACTTGAGACATACATCTCACTTAAACAACCATAGGTGACATGACCTTAATCTGAGTATTTTGGGAACTCCTACCTTTGAGGGCGGTCCTTTGATTAGTATGAGTGAGAGCGCCCAGATTGCCAACTCAACAAGCCTACCTTTTTAGGGATTTGTTTGATTGGAGAGCTAGGAACTCAGTTACACAAGACGAAATTCACTCATTCCTCGAAGTAGAGGTAAGTAGATAAATTGATCCCTTAAGGGTTGATTCCGGATTTTGAACATAGTGACCACATCCTCTATTTTGAAGAGATGACCCAGTCATAGTAGGACTGTGACTTATTGTTCATTAGAGTAATCAGTGGTACTTAAGGAGCTAAATGTAACTATAGGGGCAAAACAGTAAATTGGCCCAACTATACTTACGAGCGATCTGTGAAGAGTTATCACACGGTTGATTGGTTGATATGGATACAGAAATATATCTGTAGTGGGAATAGTGTAGCTGTCGATATTTAGTAGAGTGTCCGACAGTTAACGATGGTGGATCCCGTGACTAAAGAGTTTAGTCAGTTATTCACGTACTGTTGGAGCTTCAAGCTACAGGTCAATAATGTACCCTTGGTAGCTCAATGGATTCAAGTTGAGAATCAGTTCTTGGGGTTAATTTGAAGTGTTCAAATTAACAAGAGGAAATCAATTATATATGATATAATTGGTGTGATGTATGAGATACATCAAATGGAGAATTAATGTAAATATGATTTACATTAAGTACCATAAAATAGAAAAAGAACTATGGTTTGTATGTTTCATGAGATGAAATATTAAAACTATAGCTTATGAACATAATATGGTAAGTTGGTTATCATATTTATTTATAATATGTTAATTATATGATAATTAAATTCTCTTTCTCTAGTAACCGATTGAATGTGAGGTTATTGGTGGTTTTATGGTAACCGTGAGATAAAAAGAAAATTGTTTTCCTAAATTTAGAGTGTTGCCACTTTCGGAAAGAACTTGCGGATTAAGCTATCAAGTGAAAGTGTTTCACTAAACGATAGCTGGCAGAGGCTAAACGATTGTGATGCATTGACTATATGATAGTTCATCAGCTGATCGTAGCTAAATGATCGAGTGACTAAGTCTATACGATAGACAACTTTTATCTCCCACTTACTCGATCGTCTACATGATCGTTGTCCTTCGGTCTCTTCCTCAAGCCAAGATCATACAGAGTCCACAACTCCTTAATTCTCACACCGAAAATACCAAGTTAATCATTGTGGTGGTGTCCTCACTCACTTCATGAATCGAGTGTGACTCGATTCGGTCTGTGATCATTGTGTTTGTTGTGTTCGTGTTGTTGCTCGTGTTTTACCGATCGTTGTATTCAAGTGCTGTTCTTGGACGTGTGAAGATTGATCGAGGGATTCGTAAAAAATGTTTCTTCAAAGGTATGCATACTCTATCCTTTGATGCTCTTGTTAGCATGCTGTAATTTCGTGTTGTGCATGACCTATTAGTTTACGTTCTTGTACTGTAATTGTTTATGTTCAACTTGAATGGAATTTGAAGCGATCTCTTCTGCTGCTCGTGGAAATCCTCGTATTTGATTTCCTTCAAAAACAACATTCTACCTTGGTTTGAAAATTGAGCATTTAGCATATGAAGTATTTATTCATCAGTCAGCTTATACATAATTTTTTTTCTTAAGATTTGATATGGACAAAGCACATTCATTAAATATTCCAATGGAAGTCCATTCATTGGATATAAAGAAAGATATTTTTCGACCTCGATAAGATAATGAAGAACTTTTTGGTCCTGAAGTATCATATCTTAATGCAATTGATGCACTTATGTATCTTGCTAATAATACAATACCAGATATTACATTTTCAATAAATTTAAGTTAAATATAGTTATTCTCCTACAAAAAGATATTAGAACGAAATTAGGCATATACTTCGTTATCTCTGAGGAATAATCGATTTGTTTTATCCAAATAAATCAAAATTTGATCTAGTTGGTTACGCAGATTCTGGATATTTATTTGATTCACACAAAGATAGATCTCAATCTGTTCACATGTGGACGAACTGCTATATCATGGCGATCAATGAAATATACCTTAACAACCACTTCCTCAAATCATGCTGAAATTTTTGCAATTCACGAAGCTAGTCGATAATGTATATAGCTAAGGTCAACGACTCAACATATTCATGATACGTGTGACTTGTCTTCTAATAAAAATCTTCCAACGATATCATACGAAATCAACACAGCTTGCATAGCCCAGATCAAAGGATAATATATTAAAAGAGACAGAACAAAGCATATTTCACTAAAGCTTTTCTACACTCATGATCTTGTAGAAAATGATAACATCACTGTACAAAAAATTTGTTCGAAGGATAACCTGGCAGACTTATTTACAGAGGCATTATCATCTGCAACTTTTGAAAAATTAGTGCACAACATTGGAATGCGACGACTCAGAGATCTTGGATGATGTTTTCGAGAGGGAGAGGAAATATATTATATTCTTTTAGGAGTATGTATTATATGAAATACGTACTATTTTTCTTTTATTAGGGATTTTTTCAGTAAGATTTTAACGAGACATATTTCACACACACATATATATATGGACATCTAAGGGAGAATATTATAAATATCATAAAAATAGATGCCCAATGCATAGTGCATCTAAGGGAGAGTATTATAAATATCATAAAACTAGATGCCTAATGCTTAGTGTCCTAAAGTCGTGTGTCATTTTTCATTTTGTCCATGTGTCTTTTAATAATTCATGCTTGGTGTCCATGTAAATCCAAATCCTACTTGTCACTTTGCCTATAAATAGTGATATTTGATGGATCTCAAAAGAATGCACATCAGTGAGAAATTCACTTCAAAATTCTGTTAGTTTTCATATTATCCAATTTTATAATTTTAGTTATTTTATATTATATTATATTATATTTATTATTATTATATTATATTTTTTTCATATCCGTGTTCCCGTCGTGCTCTCCAATTTTACAACAATCTAGGCATTATAATTGTATGAGTATCACTATTTGATTGTTCATAATTTTTTTTAGTTTGTATTTAATACATTCGTAAATTTTTTAAAAAAAATGCGTGTAGAGGTTGAAAATCAAAATTGATTAGTTACTAAACTTATTAAACATTTTCAAACTTTAATAAATTATGAAACAAAAATTAAAAAAAAAAATGCAGGCTTGTTTCGTATGCTATTTAAAAACAAATTATTCACATAGTTGTCTTTTATGTTTTCATATATGTGTAGTAGATCGAAGAATTGTATTCTAATTTTTTTAAAAAAATATTTTGAATGTGTTTGATATTATATTTACAAATCATAAAACTAATTACAGTTATCAACTAAATTTTAGGTTGAATATAAATTATTTTTAATTGATTTATGAACACGTGTTGAGTAATTTTTTATAATTTTTATTTTGCATTATTATATAGTCTATGATAAATTATATAATCAACATTTTAATTGAATTGAGTTTATGACATGAAATACTATATTTCTAATCGTTTTTATCTTTTTTTTTTCCAATATAATCGATCGTATTAAAATTTAAAATTCAAAATATGAATAAACTAACTAACGTAAAAATAATGTTTTCAAAATTTACACTATTTGAATCACAAAATCTAGATTACCTGTCAAACGTATATTTAAAATCCAGATTACAAATAGGTCTTCATAATCTATTAGATAATTTTCAAGTTAAAGTATCTATTACATGCTCAAAGTTGGGTCTAAACTTCAAAATCTACCTTTTGTTTCTTATATTATCATTATTTTTTCTTTTGTAATACAATGCATATATGATATGAAGATTTGAGCCTCTAATCCCAGAAGAATAACATATGTCAATTCTTACTACTAAATTATGATGTTGATATTAAAATATTATTTTATTACCATATGTTAAAGGTTCAGGTTTATTCTTCTAGAGTTTAAATATTTAAATTTAATTTCTTACTACTTATCATAAATCGTAAAAAGTAGTTATACCGTTATTTTAAAGTTTATTTATATTTAATTTGTAGCCAAAATGATATAATATAGATATGTTTATCAAAGTTTGAAAATAAGATATCTTTTAGCACAACAAATAACATAAATAGAGAGATTTAAATGTTCAACATTAATAGAAGGATATATCAATGAATGTTTAACTATGCTATTTTGACGATTGAAAATGAGACTTTTAATATTTAAATCATTTGTTTATGAGTATAATTCAAATATTTAAATTATATATAAGAGTTTCTCATCCCAACTTGTTAAATTTAATGTGAGTGTATATATTTCTAACCTTAATTCAAAATTCGGCGATTAGAATATTTTTAAGATTTATTTAAAATATGGTTGCTAAATTTGAACCTATGAAAACTGTCGATTAACTACATAGGACATGTCCCACGGAAAGGTAAATTTTTGTTGGCTTTTTTTACCTTTCCTTTTTTTTTTTTTCCTGAATTTTATTATTTTATCATTTTATCATTTCCGCTGAATATTTTAATTTAAAATTTGGTGGTACTTAGATCTCGATCTCCAACTTATGGAAGACGTGACGGCGACTTTGGATCCACGCGGTTGAAATTGACCATCAATTAACCTTTATTCTTTGCTATATATATATATATATATATATATTTTAACGTTTATAGTCATTTTTAGGATAATTATCAGAAATAATTTATTCAAGTTTTTACCTTTCAAAATTAGCATCATTTTATAAATTTATTAGAATAAAATTTCTCGTTTCATCTTGGACTAGATCGGTCATCGAATTTTAGTTTAAAAATCAATTTTTTTCTAACTTATCCATTATTTTGGACCTTTTCCATACATCTTATCATTACACATTGTTATTTCTTTTTAAATATTATTTAAACTCTCCAAATTTTGTTACTTTTTCAATACCTTTTAAACTCCTAAGATCTTATACCAAATCTCATATAATTTCTTTCTTTCTTTTTTTTTTACCAATTAGTTAGGAATATTATATCAAATATTTACTTAACTTTTCAAATCTTAGCCAATTTCTATTTGCATATTTATATTGAATTTTCAAATGATTTTCAAGTGATGGATTTGTGATTTTCAAAATTTGAGAAATATTAGATTTTACAAAAAAAATTAAGTAAGAAATGAGAAATATATAGAATCTCGCTATTAATTTGCTCGAGAAATCAGAGACCGATATTTTATATATTTTTCATATCTTATCTATTTTATTTTTTCCAAAATTTAAAAATCCACTCAAGATCCATATAAAAAAAATTATTTTGGATTTCTAAAGAAAAATTAATTTAGATAATTGGTAAATTGAACTGAAAATTGTAAATTGCGCTAAATAATTGAAAATTTACCTATATTTGGTAAAGATAATCGAATTGGGAAAAAAAATTTTAAAAAAATATAAGATATGGTATAAATTTTGGGACATAATATATTTAAAAAATTGATAGATCGAGAAATACCAAAACAATCGATAAGTTAGAAAAAAAATTAACTTGTAACTAGATCTTGATAGCCGATCGCATCTGAGATTGATCGAAAAAAACTAGTTGAACGAATTTTTAAAAAACGTATTAGTTTTGAAGAGTGAAAATTTGAAGCAGTTATTTATGAAAAAATTTTCATTTTTTCATTTTTTTATTTTCCTTCAGAATTATTATTTCTAAAGTAGCCTTTTATTTTATTAAAAAAATATCTTGAAGATTTAACTTTTTAAAATTATTGCACATGAAAGTTTTTGAATTCATGAGTAGTTTTCGTTTTCAAGTAATGAAATTTACTTTTTAGTTTAAAAGACAATTGTACAAATAATATTATTTATAAGAATATCATAGTTAATAATAATAAGATATATATATATATATATATATAAAGAAAGTAGAGTTCACAACGAGACAGAGGCGGAGAAGGGATTCCTCATCTCTATCCTCATGGGAGTTATTTCCCCATCCTCGCCCTCGTCCTCCCAATTGAAGGCGGGGATGGGGACGGGGATTCCCGCCAGTGGAAACGGATCCCCACATATCCGTTATTTTTCTTTTAATACATATTAATTATATATAATTATATAAATTTTTGTAAATATTTTTAGGGTACGAGGGCGAGGATTATAATTATATAAATATTTGTAATTATATATATATATATATATACACACACACCAGGGACGGGGATGGGGCGAGGATACCCTCCCCGTCCCCTACCGGGGACCTGATTAGAATCCCCGGTTTGATCCTCTCGGGGCGGAGACTCGCGGAGACCCGACCCCACAGGGATTTTTGCCGACCCTAAGAGAAAGTTTGTGTTGCTTCATCGTCCCCTTATCTTTCTTTTTCTCCCTACTTCTTTTGGTCTTCTCCATCTGCTGGTTTCTGGAAGCCTAATATTGATGGGGATTGGTCCAATGATAGAGAAGAGGTCTTGAATGGATTGTTTCGGATCAATACAATCGTGCGCTATTGAGAGGTTGCAAATTCATCGATATGAGGAGAGATATAAGCCTCTTGGAATTCAATCCATTTTGGAAGGTTTGGTCGCCATCAAAGAGAAGTGGGTTGGAAATAACCTGGCTTTATATGTTAAATCTGATGCGTTTGAGGTCATCAGTTTTCTTAATGGGATGGAATTTTCACTGTCTGATATTAAGGTTTTTTTGACGACATCCTTGTGATTGGACAGGAAGTGAATATCGTTCTTTTTTTGGAAAATTATCAGAAATAACTTTTTAAAGTCTTCACATTAATCTCGCTCGAAATCGACCACTGAGATTTAGTTAAAAAATAAAATTTTCTAACTTATCGATTGTAGGTACATCTCGATTACACACCAAGATTTGCTAATTTTGTATGTAAACTTCCCATCTCTTATATCGAATCTTATATATTTTCAATTTTTCTCAAATTTTGATTACCTTTACTAAATATTATATCAAATTATTTGGTAATTTATCAAATCTTAAGCATAATTTATGTTTCACAGATGTATGTTCCAAAATTCCAAATGGATTTTTCAATTATTAAAATAAAATTTTCAAATTGATTCAAAATGATTGCATTGTCATTTTTTAATTTTGGGAAAGATTAAATTTTGTATAGAATTTGGGATATATTGAATCTCGGTATTAATTCTGCCCGAGATTCAATGGAGAAAGCTCAAACATATCAAATTTTTGTGTTAATTTTGTCCGAGTTTTACAGAGGAAGCCCAAATTTGGTATTATTTTGCTCGGGATTAACACCGAGATCCACATAATTACACAAAGTTATGTTGGATTTTATGTCCTAAAACTCGTAGTTTGTAAATTAATAAATATATTCTGTTTTGTTTTTCGATAAAGTTGTTATTGAAATTGTAATCTTGAATCTAATAAACTAAGGTTCCGAGGCTATTTAATGTAATTTGAACTTTATGTAGTGACATAAATGTGGATCAAGTTCAAATATATAGCCAAAATGGTCTATAGTATATGAATAAGGTTGGGCGCCTTATTCTGGGGACACTATGGATACGACCCACTTTGTAGATAGTACAAACGATATGATCCTGAATCGTTCATATAGAGATATGTGAGTGGGGGTATCCTATGTATAAAACTGACTATTTCGTTAATTGATGACCTAGGTAACTTAATCTTAATCTTGAGTTAACTATGAACTCCTGTTCACTCAGAATTATCCTTAGATCTGCATAGGTGAGGGCAGCTCAATATCGCTGGCCCAATAAGCCTCCCATTTCAGGGGTAAGATCGAGCGGATAGCTGGGAACATAGGGTGCAAGACAGAATTCACTCCTACACGTTATAGGGACAGTAGATAAGTTGTTCTCTTTAGTACTGAATCCAGGTCTTGAACAAGGGGCCCCACCCTCTCCTTGGCCCGAGAGGGATTCGATTTATAGGTTGGACCTTAAACTAATTGTTCATTAGAGGATCAGTGGAACTTAAGGAATAAGATGTAATCTTGGGGGTAAAACGATTTTTTATGACCCAGCCGAGATTACGAACAACCTGTGAATGATTAACTTACTCATCATGGTTATATCAAATGGACACAAATATATATATATAGTGAGGGGAGTGCAACTACGAGACTTTAGTGGAATGACCCGTTAGTTAACGAATGTTGATTAGCTCCGTCTAAAGAGTAGCTAGCTAATCTTGGATCGTTGGAGCCCATGATCTATAGGTCCATTAGGTTCCCCTACTAGCTCATATGGAATAAACTTAGAACAGTATGATAGAATAATTTGAATTGTTCGAATTAGGTAGAAAGAGAGAAACCGACAAGTATATGTGATATAGTGGTCGGGTCTTTTTTAGCTTAGAGATACAACTTTAATATTTTAATGTGATTTAAATATCAAGAATATGAATACGTTCATATTCGGAAGCTCGAAAATAATGGAAATGGTCAAAGTTGTAAAAAGTCAAAGAGTTGACTTTTGACTTTGAAAAGTCAAAACTTTGACCGACCTTATATTCAAATGTGATTTGAATTTCGAGAAAATGAATGCGGATTCATGCTCGGGAGGTCAAAATTAGTCAATACGGAAAAATCATAAAAAGTCAACTTTTTAACTTTGACCAAATGACTATTTTGTTCTTTGATTATAGTTAGTGGGAAAAACCAAACTTTTATTGGATAATTCCACTAACAAAATAGTGGGCTAGTTGTTAGCTTATAGTGGAGACATTAAGCCCACTAAGTGAGTGGATTCTAGGTGTTGGGTTTTTGTGAAGATTTTTCATGCAATTGTTGCATGCATTTTTTCTATAAATTGGGCTCTTCAATTTAGTTAAAAGACTTTTGCCATTTTAGAAAAAAGGTGCTCTAAATTTGGGTTGGAAAATCCTATGTTCTTTTAGTGAAATAAAAACCCAAACTCAAATTCATCTTATTTTCCATCTATTTTCTCTCTATCGATTCTCTTCATCCACCGAGTCCCACAACTTGGTTCTGAGTCCAGAGGATAGTAGGTCAACTCTAGTGGTGGTCCAAAAGAGTTTGGGTCGAGATTCAACGAGGAGAAGTGGCTTTCGGGAGCTTCAAAGGTAGCATCTCTACACTTTTAATTTACTGTTTTCCCTTCAATTGCATGCTATTTTCCTTTAATTTAGAAGCAATTAAAGTGTAATTAGGTCCCAATTCCGCTACGTATGTCTCGTATTCCATCAAATTCTAAATTGATTTATTAATTATCTAAATAATTTACCAATTATCTTTTTAAATTTCTCTTAATATTTAGTACTGTAATTTTTTTAAAAATTTTGGATAGACTTGGGAAGATTACATGTAACGACCCGACAACTATATTTTAATTTAATCCTTCGAAGGCTTAATATACTTACCAAAACGTTGCTTGGTCCAAAATTAGTTTTTAACTTAAGTTCGTTTGCGAACCCAACTCAATCCTTCGCAATGCCTGACAACACATTTCTACCTTAAAATTCCATCAGTGCTCGAATCTATGGCCCAAACACAATAGGTATTAATAAATGAAAGCCAAAACTTGATGGATAATAAAAATCTTCAAGAGAACCCATAAAAGTAACACCACCTTAGGTAGACGAAACGACGACTGGATGTAACGGCTGTGCGGACGCGAGCGGCTGGGATTCTACAGAGGCGCGGTGCGCGACGGATGCTCAACGTCTGATCTGGGCGACGGCTAGGGTCTCGGGTGGAGGAAGAAGAAACTGGGGGGGGGAGATGTCGGCGGGTGCGTGAGGAAGGAGAAGAGGGGGGAGGGGGGTTGACTTTTTATATAAAAAAAAAAACAATAATAATAATAATGATAATAAAACAAAAAAGGAAATAAATATAATTACATTTAATTCCTTTCCGTTTTATACTATTAAAATCCTTTCCGTTTCAAAAGAAAATTAATTCCTACCATTAATTTTTAATTTGAATAATTTCATGCCAATAATTAAATTCCCGCACTTACACTTGAAGTCCAAAATTCCAAAAATGCCCTCCAACTAATAACAATTACTGAAATTCCAAATAATAAAGTTACTGAAATTACATTAATACTAAAAAATGTGCGGGGTGTTACATTCTTCCCTTTCGTCCTCGAAAGTTCATTTTTGAAAAAGAAACTCCGGGAGTGTTACATTCTTCCCTCCTCAAAGAACTTTTATCCTCGAAAGTTCATTCTTGAAAAAGCTCCGGGTATTGGGCCTTCATCTCATCCTCTCGCTCCCAGATAACTTCCTTGAACTGGTGATTCTGCCACAGGACTTTCCTAAAAGCAATTACCTGGTGGCGCAATGTCTTTACTTCTCTGGCGAGAAATTCTACAGGCTTCTCCTTGTAGCTCAAGTTGTCATTCAACTGTAATGGCTCAAAGTCAACTACATGCGACGGATCTGTCACATACCTTCTTCCAAATAGAAATGTGGAAAACATTATGAACTGAAGACAGTGCTGTAGGTAATGCCAATTAATAAGCTACAAGGCCAATTCGCTCAAAGACCTCGAAAGGCCCAATGAACCTCGAACTCAGCTTCTCTTTTCTGCCAAACCTCATAATACCTTTTATAGGTGCCACCCTTAAGAACACTTTATCACCAATCTCGAATTCCAGGGCCTTACATCTCACATTGACATAGCTTTTCTGTCTGCTCTGAACTGGTTGCTACGAGCTCTGATATTCTGTATTGCCTTATTCGTGGTCTGCACTAGTTCAGGACCTAACAACTTTCTCTCACCAACCTCACTCCGACATACTGGAGACTTGTGACTCTTTCCATATAGGGCCTCAAATGGCAATGTGCCAGTGGCAGTCTGATAGCTATTATTATATGCGAATTCCATTAAATGCAGGTGAGAGTCCCAACTCCCTGAAAAATCTAGTGCACACAACATTTCTTTTAATATCTGGTTCAGACGTTTTATTTGACCATTAGTCTATGGGTGAAAAAATTGTACCAAAATCCAATCGAGTACCCAATGCTAACTGGAGACTCTTAAAAAAAAAAAAAGATGCAAAATGAGGGTCATCATTTGACATAGCTAAAACTAGTATCAAAAGAGGTGTAACAACCCCTTCCATAAATAATTATGAAACTTAAGATGTTGAAAATCAACAACACTTCTACACGTCCAAGCTGAGAACTGTGAAAACGGCCATGAAGTTAAGAAAGTCTTATATACTAAAAATATATATTTGAGCCTACCATGTTACAGGGAAAACTTCATATGTGCAGTGAAGAAACTGGTCATACTATATAATGCGTCATCTAAAGATACGTACCAGAACAAATCTAGTCAACTGAAAACTGCTTCTACTCTAGAAACGCCAACTGTGATGTCTTTTCTAGGGTCTACATGTCTGAGAATAACTCTGTCTAATTAAGTCTCACATTCACGAGAAACTCATCATGAGGCTCTATGCTGTCATGAGCTATAAAATTTGCTTGAGCCATCCTCATATTATTCTTTAGGCTTGAAACAATCACATATCATTACTTAGACCCCACTGCGAACGAGTCCAGAATTTCCCCCGAAAATGAGGTTTTGAAGTCCCTGGATGCTAAAGCATAAGTCAATTGATAACATATTCTCATAACTTCATAATAACCGTAATTGATCCTTGAAGTCATTTTTTTAACGATAAAACCTTATTGATTCATAAGTCCTAGCTTGGATTACTCGTACTCCATAAAGTTAGTTAACTCATTGTCCATGCAAGAGAATACATACTATCTTGTAATGCTTCAAACCCATTTTTAGTAACTTCTTACTATCAACTTAACTTTATTGCCAAGTTTATCCTTTATACTAATGGTTATATTGGAAGATCCAACTTACTTACTTTTGTGCATATACCATTATTGTCTACCTCGAGTTGGATTATTTTCTTTTCTCAATCAAATTGATGGTCTTGCTAGTTCATGTTTCTAACACTTGCACACAAAGTTAAAATCCCTTAAATCTTACTAATGTCCTAATTGTTTTACGTCTTAACTAATAAGCCGCAACATACCATATCAATAGTTCTCGAACATCTACTGTTACTAGTAACTCCATTTTAACTTATCCGTTCTCAACCTTCTATTTCGGTAACAGATTCTTGTGTTAAAACAAAGTTCCATACCAATCACCTACATAAACTATCTTTCCATCTAACACATATTGTCCTAAAGTTCCACATGATTATGAGGTATTCTTCTTTTACACTAGAACAAATATCTTGTAATCCCTCGTATCAAGCCTCCGAACCATACTTAACTAAGAGTTTTGAACACATTAAATTTCTCTCTCTTTCCAAAAGAGTAAACTTTCTTGGATACTTTTTTCTCCTTCACATTTATCTTTGATAAAACCATTAAATTCAAGACACTTTTTTTTTCCACTTTCCAAGTGGAACATAATCTCTTTACTAAATTATATTTTACTTAACTCATCCATAAATCTTATCTCTCTCACTAAGAATTTCCATCTTTTAGAATTCTTCTTTGACAATTTGCATACTTTTAAATTCCAGAAGACTTTTCTTTCTTCAAATTTGCCTAACTTGGATCTCCTCATCACAATAAGGCTCCGGGTTTAGTCCAGGTATACTAAAATAATCTTTCAACCTAAACAAATAACACCTTGCTTTATCCCTTTTAAGTCCAAAGTCATGTCCAACTATTTTAGCTTCCTTTAATGACATCAACTTAGCTAGATATTCTAAAAGAATTCTTCATATCACTACACATACTTTACCTAGTCCATCAAGTCGTAGTATTACCCCAAATGATTATGACTTATGAATCCTTTCTAAAATTCTTCTCGAAATGTTGGGTTTTTTAATACCTCAAAACTTTCAATAAATTTATAGACTCTTTTTCTTTTCCTCCTTATTTATAAAACAAATTTTAATCTTATACTTGAGTACTGGCCTGTGTATTTGTACTACCACTGATTGCACTATCCAACACAAAACATAACATTAGTCTTTGATCAATTCTTGTCTCGCTATTCATTGGCTTAAACATTTAAATACCTTCATTCCTAAATTGTCATAACTCTACATAGTTTCATCAATCTTTAGCATCTCTGAACTGAGACATATATTTGTTCACTCCTAACATAATTCCTGAGATAAACTAATGCCCATTGATCTCATAATTTATTCTATTTTACTTTTCTCCTTTTGTAGTGTCGTACCTAATAATCCTCTTATAATAACTTCTAACGAGTCACTGACCTAGCATTAAAACATAACTGGTGTATTTAAGCTAAACAAATATTTTAATGCACAACTATCATAAAACTTATAATTGATAAGACGTACCTGGCGATGACGAGGAATCCGTTCGTGGGCCACAAGGACAATCTAGACTTACATAGTAAGTCAGTCTACAAAACCCAAAACATGGGCTCTGATACCAATTGTAACGATCCGACCCCATAAGACTTAAGTTAGGCTGTTACTAAATACATGCATGCATGAAACTCAAAACGACACTTGGTTATGGCGAAATAAATGCTAATTAAATAAGGTGAGTTCAAAAGACTTTCATTAAATTCAAATACTAAAACAATAGTAGGGTACTCATAAATCATAAAGGATAGTAAATGAGTCTGAAAAACGATTCTTAAAGTAAGTTTTAAACATCAAAACTAAAAGTTAAGAGAAACACGAAAAGAACTCTAAATTTCATGATGCGAAAGCGTAAAAACTAGTCCTAATGGCTCGATCACGAATTCCGTTTGTCCATTGCCGGCGCATCTCTACCTTTACCTGAAACAACAACATGAGAAAGAATGAGTATAAAATACTCAGTAAGTAACCCCGTTACTGGGGTCAAGCTAGAAATCTATGTCCTCTAGATACCCACCTCTGGTGAAACATATACATTACTCTAGTCTTCATAGGACACATATACACATGAAACAAGAAGGATACTGAGTCCTATCCTACTGTAGTTAAGTATGCTCACTACCTCTTTTGAATCCCGAAGGAGACACAAACTGGTGAATCCCGAAGGAAACACAAACTGGTGAAACCCGAAGAAAATACAAACTGATGAATCCCGAAGGAAACACAAAATGGTGAATCCCGAAGGAAACACAAAAATCTAATGGGCATTTAACTAATCAGTAAGGACATTTGCACAGTCTCAACATCATAATCATCACTGTACGAATCTATGACATACATGTAAACTTCAACATCATGATTCTATAACATACACATATGCCTCAACATCATGGTTCTACATCACATGTATACCTCAACATCGTCAGATCAAATACAACCATATGGAAGCACATACTTTCTCATACTAGCATTCAAGTGTTTATGTGCATAAATAAATAATTTAGATCTCGTACCAGAACATACTTTGATCATATTATACTATCAGTCTATCATGCTAACATCCTGCCATAATATACATTTATCATGCTAGCATACATCTAATGCCTGGCCCGTGGGCAGTTCCAGTAGTAAGATTACTTACCTCAATTATGCCTAAGTGGCAAATAATTTAATCTTTCTCCTCGCTTAGATGAATCTTGAATCAAGCCTAAAGTATAGTTTGTTCCAAAACTGCCTTCGATCTCTCAAACTAATGCCTCCATCTAGGCAATTCAATAATAGTGGTTAGAACCTAAAAACCCAACAACTATATTTTAATTTAATCCTTTGAAGGCTTAATATAGTTACCAAAACTTTGCTTGGTCCAAAATTAGTTTCGAACTTAAGTTCGTTTGTAAACCCAACTTAATCCTTCGCAATGCTGAAAACACACTTCTATCTTAAAATTCCATAAGTACTCGAATCTATGGCCAAACACAATGGGTATTAATAAATGGAAGCCAAAACTTGATGGATAATAAAAATCTTCAAGAAAACTCATAAAAGTAACACCACCTTAGGTAGACGGAATGACGACTGGGTGTCACGGCTGTGCGGACGCGAGCGACTGGGATTCTGTAGAGGCACGGTGCGCGGCAGATGCTTAACGTCCGATCTGGGTGGCGGCTAAGGTCTTGGATGGAGGAAGAAGAAATTGAAGGGGGGGGGGGGTCGGCGGGTGCATGAGGAAGGAAAAGGGGGGGTGTGGTTTGACTTTTTATTAAAAAAAACAACAACAATAATAATGATAATAAAACAAAAAAAAGAAATAAATATAATTACATTTAATTCCTTTCCGTTTCAAAAGAAAATTAATTCCTGCCATTAATTTCCAATTTGAATAATTTCACGCCAACAATTAAATTCCCGCACTTAAAGTCCAAAATTCCAAAAATGACCTCCAACTAATAACAATTATTGAAATTCCAAATAATAAAGTTACTGAAATTACATTATTACTAAAAAATGGACGGGGATTTACATTACATAACATTTAGAAAAATGGGCAAATCTCACTCTGTAATTCAGACTAGATACATCGAGAAGGTACAAAACAATCGATAAGTTAGAAAATGTTATTTTTTTTTAACAAAATCTCGGTGGCCAATTTCGAGTGAGATAGACAGAGAAAAACTATTCTAACGAGTTTTTTAAAAAAGTGATAGTTTTGTAAGGTGAAAACTTAAACGTGTTATTTCTGACAGTTTTCCCTCTTCTTTGTTATGCTCCCTGCAGAGAATAAATATGCTAATGCTATTACGACCTTGGCATCCTCCCAAGGTTGTTCTTTAATCTTGAAAGATTTTTTTTCCATATAGCATTCTCCCCACCATTTTTGATGAGGAGGTTAATGTGTAATTTGTTGGTTGGTTTGCTCTTTGTTCTTGTGAAGAAAGAAGAAAAAGAAAAAGAAAAAGAAAGCCTTTCGAGTGAAAATAAAACATAGTTGTGCTTAAACAAACTTAGTCCAATGGTATTGACACGACTTTTCTCTTTAGAGATTGGAGGCTCGATCTTCATCCCTACAGTTGATGTATTAAAAAAAAAAAGTTGTGTAGAATTATGTTTAAATTAAATAATATCATGCAGTTATGAAATATGTAGAGTTAATTATCCCAACAAAAACCTTATTCAACTATGCTATACGTTTTTCTAGGTTTAAATCTTATTTTGGTCTCTAAACTTTGAAGTTTATTCTATTTTAATCCCAAACTTTTAAAAACGTAGACTTTAGTCCCTGAAATATTTAAAAGTGCTTATTTTGGTATCTACTGTTAAAATTCTATTAACTCTCAAACAAAATAATGCGATGACTTATATTTTTAAATCAAATAAATTAGTCGCACGGAAAAATATAGTGTTTCAATTTTAAATTAGATGGTAAAATGATTTTCTATAGAATTCAAAAGTTATCATGCGTTCAAGATTTTGACACATTAGTTGTTGACATTTTACTTCACTTCATTTTGCTCAACACATGCTACACGCAATCTCATCAAAAAGTTAATAAAATTTTAATATGAGGGATCAAAATAAATACTTTTTAAAATTAAGAAACTAAAAGGATCGTCCTTAAAAATTTAAGGACAAAATATAATAAGATTAAAAATATAGGATCAAAATAGAATTTATTTATTTATTTTAATACAAACTATGCTGCACTTAAAAGTTTAAAACCTATTGAGTCTCGAGCTTTCCAAGAGATAGTCCAACATCTCTTTCCTTTCCTCCATTAGAAAAAATAAATAAATAAATAAAATAAGAAAAAACCTGCACCTAAATAGTTTTTTCTTTTTTCCAAAATGTATACAAACCGTTTCAAATATAGAAAAATGAGCAAACTTATTATAAATACAACATACTATGTTTAAAAACATTTCAAGCAGTTAAAAAAATTATTGATAATAAAGGCTATGGTAATAATAATAAATTTGAGTTAAATTTACAAATTCTGTTCTTATAGTTTAGAAAAATTCTGAACTTAATTTTTATGATTATATAAAACCTCATGAATAGTGTTTATAATTTTATACAATTCTTATAAATAGTCCTTATTGATGATGGTTTAGAGATAAACGACATTTTTGCAAATACATGAATTTTGTTTTTTGTGACATTCAAATACCTGAATTTTCTCTTTTGTGACATTTTTACTTTCTTTCTTTCTTCTTAATTTGATTCTAGTATTGTCCATCATAGTAACTCAATTTTATTGTAGTGACTATTTGTAAATTTTATTAAATTATAAAAACTAAATTCTAATTATAAATCTAACACAATATTCTAACTTTCTCCACTATTTTTCTCCATTCTTAATTGTTTGGATAATTACAATATTTGGGAGATACTAGAAAAATACAAAATTCAAATTTTACTTGTGTAGGGAAGATTCGACAGTGAAAAGATTATATTATTAAGCACAATATTATATTAACCCCATCATGGCAGTCCTTTTTTTTTCTTTGTATTTTTCGTTTTGGTTTATTTTGGTCATTATATTCTTAAAATATTCATTTTGATCCCTATACTTTCAAAGTTGACTCATTTTGATCCCCATACTTTTAAAATATTTATTTTGGTCTTTATTCTTTCAATTTTAGTTCATTTTGATCGTTGAACTTTAAAAAAGTGACCACTTCAATCCTTTGAAAATAAAGTAAAAATGAAAATGAAGGGACCAAAGTGATCACTTTTTTATAGTACGAGAATCAAATGAAAATTTTGACAGTACAAGAACCAAAATGAATAAAAATTAAAAACATAGTGATCAAAATGAATATTTTGAAAATATATGAATCAAAATCGAAAAAAACGAATGTATAGGAATCGAGAGAGTATTTAAATCCAAATCCTTTGTGTTTTATTTTATTTTATTTTTAAATTAATGTGTTTTATTTGTATATCATTACATGGGTCCATTCATTGGCCGGTCGGACGGCAGAAATAATCGAAATTTAACCGAAGTAATATAATATATACGTGATCAATTAAAGCTTTGTTTCTAATTAATGCTATATACAATTTAACCATTAGATTTTTCCTTTTTCGTATTTACTTTCTTAATGATTAAAAACCCACTTAGAATGACTTTTTTTCTCTTTGATATAATATTTAATGAGAATTTTTAAGAAAGTGTTCTTAAGACACTTAAAAGTCATTCTAAACCTAACATATTTTCTTAGAACTTTTGGATTTAAAAAAAAAAACATTATAAAGCTCCGTTTGAGATTAAAAAAAAAATCTTAATCATCTATCTTGTTTGATAAAATAAATTATTTATTAATTTATCAGTAGCACTTTTTAATTTTAATTAAAAACGAATAGATACTAGCTTTTATGTTTAACTTTCCTAAGAATTTACTAACATCTTAACTATTTAAATAAATATATTTTAATAATATCAATATAATAAAATTTATCATATTTTTTTTTCAAATTTTAATTGATTATTTTTTTAAAATTTTTATCAAATAATTTAGATAAAATTAAATTAGTTGAAACATAAATCATATACAATTTTAAATAAACTATAAATTAATTATCCATATAAAAGTAATTGAAATAATAAGCCTAGTTTGATTCATATAACTAAATTACACCAGTTTAGTATTGATTTACCAAACACCATAACTAATTTTTTCTAATTTAAAGTTAAAATTTACCAAATACTATTTTACTTTCATTAACAGTTAATTCTTCTAAAAATACAACTACTAATATTTACTTAAAAGTTACAGCAATCCCAAACAAATGTAAGTAGGCTAATTAATCAGAAAAATTAATAGGATATTGTCCTTTTAGAAACTATTTAGGAAAATATTGTTGTTTTCAAACTATTTGTAAAAATATTGTTGTTGTTTTTTTTAAAAAATAAGTCGAGGGTTGAAAATTCAACTTAGATAGGTCGAATTTTGAACCCTCGACCTTCCTTTCATTCGTACGTCGAACTTTGAACCCTCGACCTTTCCTTTCCTAACATTATTATTGAGTCTGTTTAATTATCATTTCGGAGACCTTCCTCTATCAAAAGATCGTATTTCTAAATTTTCATAAGGTCCCCTGGAATTCCTTCCAAAGCTTGTTGAATAATTTTTACGGATTCTGTCATCTCAGCAAGTCTGACTAAATAACGAGCTAATGAATCTCCTTTTTTCCACTAAACTTCCCAATCAAATTCGAGAGCGAGATTATGAGAGAGAGTGAGAGCGAGAGTGAGAGTGAAATAGCGAGATTTTGATAAAGAGCGAGAATACCGTACAAATTTCCCCTTTTTTTTTTCCTTTTTAATTATTACACATTCCACCTTCTTCTTTCTAATCCTTTCTTTTTTTCTTTTTTTTTTAATTTTTCATTTTATAAAAATAATTTCTAAAAATATTTTATTATTTTATTTAAACTCTAAAAAGAATAAATTAAAAAAAAAATAACTCATAAAAATAAAAAATGTAAATTAAATATCTCATTTATATAAAAATAATTACAAAAATCAATGTGTCCCACAAGGCGGACGTCGTCGATTTCGAGCTGGTTGTCGTCATCGACTTTGAACTTGAGGTTGCTCGGGTTCTTCTTAATGTTGCTCTGGTACCTCTGCAGATGCTTCATAATATAAATATTCATTATGCTCTCCACGACCGTGACCATGTCCATGCACGTATGAAGACGAAGGACCAGCCTCTGAGTCATAATGTCCTGAACCAAATGCTGGCATCACCATCATCGAACTAACATAATCAGTTTGACTCTGCGTCTGCGTCATAGAGGGCAACTCTTCCACATTATGTGCAACCTCATCAAACTCATCATCTTCCCGAACAGGTCCTCTACGTCTAGGAGCTGGTGGAGGAATAATAGGTATATCATACATATAATGAATTTCCTTCATATAGCTTTGGTTGTCACTACATATAGCAAGAACTTGTTCGGATCATTCGCAACCTCACGGAGTCTACTGTTGTTCGATCTCTGTGAATTATAAAACAATTAGACAATATTTAAAATAAATTTAAATTAAAAAATTAGATAATATTCATTCATTTACCAAATGACCCATAGCTGCTCCCGGACGAGTAACGTAGCGCCTTGTGATATTATTATACCAATGAATATATTCTGGAGTGACATCTGTGTCAAACTGTTCAAGAGAAACCCCCACTGCAATAAACCTTGCAAGATAATGCCATCGCACTACCAAATACACAACTTTTTCAGACCAATCTCCAGTCCTTAGGTCAATATCATGCAGTACGGGTTCAGTATTACAAGGCGATGGGACATCCTGCTGAAAATCGAATTGTCTCATCAACCTGTCAGGAAGATGCTACTCACTAATGTGAAAACATATGAGAGGACTCATCGTCCGCCATATGTTTTGACCATTCGTACAAAAATTAGGCAAAGTATGTATAATAATTTTGTATGACTCCCAAATAACCTGAAACACAAAATATTATATTAGAGAATATTAAAGACAAATACAATAAAAATGTGAATAAAATAATCAATTAGGTTTAGTGTAATGTACCTGTTCAGGTTGAAGCAGATCAAACATATATCTATACTGGTTGACTATATGTGTGGCTGTCTTAGTCATACAAAATTTGTCTCTCCATCTAAATTTTTAAATTGATAATTTAGAATTTAAATTAACTAGATCAGTGATATAAAAATTAAATTGAATTAAAATAACATACCGAGAACCGTAGGCTCGTCCAACTAACTGAGCGTATATATGCCCGTGCATATCTTATGACAGTTTTCTCGTCTACATCATCTGTGAGCTCACGAAATTGTGTTCCTAATATCACTCCGGTGACCGGCTCACCGTCAACAGGTAACCCCAACAACACTTCTATGTCTTGTAGAGTGATAGTGCATTCTCCAACAGACATATGGAATGTATGCGTCTCGGACCTCCATCTTTCAACCAAGGCTGTGATCAGATGCCAGTCTAACTGAATAAATCCTAATATGGAAACCCCATAGAATCCAGATGTGCATAGTAGCGGTAGTATTAGAGGGTGAAGTGGGATAGTGCACTGGAGAACTACCTCTCGACGTCTGCAAGATATTTCTCCAGTAGTACGATCTCGCCATACAACATATGATCGATGAATGGACTGGTCGTACAAAACATCGGGATCAACAGGTCCTGGGTTTAAAGCCATGATCTGAAAAAAAAAATATTAAAATTGACTATAATTGAATAGTAGAGAAAAGTGTGAGGAAAAAGAATAGTATAAAAAACTCATGTATTTGAAGAATGTTATCTTCTTTTCTCCAAAAACTCACGCTCCAATGCATCCCTTATTTCTTCTCTTCTTTTCTCGAAATAATTCATGCATTTGAAGAATGTTATCTGAGTGAGAGCATTTATAGGCAACATTCGAGCTCCTTTGAGGATTCCATTTATGCACTCTGATAGATGTGTCGTCATCCATCCATATTTGAATCCTCCATCATGTGCTCGAGTCCATTGCTCTAAACTAATGTTGTAAAAAAAACTCAGACAACTCCGATTTATTCCTTTGATTCTTCAATTGCTTTGTTGAACTTTCCAATTTGAAATTGACACCCGGCACGATAAACATAATTTTTCAATGAACTAAATTTATACTTTTTATTGAAGTTGCTGATGATATGTCGTAAGCAGAAACAATGGTGACATTTTGGTCCCGTCCAACCATTTGCTGGGTTGTTCATTGTTGCAATTATACCAGCATGTCGATCTGAAATTAAACACACCTCTTCGTGTGTTACAATTTCTCTCAGGTGTTTCATACTTGTGATCTCGAACAAGCCATCATACCGACCGGTACTCTTCATATAACAAGTGGAAAGTATTCCGCATTCCATGCTCGCATTTATGGCCATTTACTCACATTTTAACATGAACTACGAAGATTTTATTGAGGACTACTACAAATTGTCAACGTATGCTGAATGTTACTCTCCTCAATTTCAACCTGTACTGCATGAAGATTATTGGATCACGCACTCTAATATGCCGGTCTTACATCCTGATCCATCATTGTTGAGAAGACCTGGTAGACCGAAAAGTTCACTTTATCACAATAAGATGGATTAGACAGAACCAGCCACTCGACAACGATATGGATTTTGTAACCAGTTAGGACATAATCGAAGGAAGTGTCCTTCGTTACTAAGACGGGCTCCAGATAGTTAGGGATTGAATAATAAATATATTTTTTTTATTATATATTCATTTTATTGTATATTCAATTTTTTTATTATAATTTATTGTATATTCAATTTTTTTTATAATAATCTACTGTATATTCAATTTTTTTTTTGTAATCAATAAAGTTTTACATTATAATAATCTAATATATTCAATTTATAGTATAATAATCTAATATATTAAATTTATTGTCTAATGATTATTCAATATAATAATATAATATATTCAATTTGTTGTTTAATGATTATTCGATTATAGTATAATAATTTAATATATTAAATTTATTGTCCAATGATTATTCAATTATAGTATAATAATCTAATATATTCAATTATAGTATAATTATTAGCTTTTCTCTCTCTCTCTCTTTTTTTATTTTATTTTATATATATATATATATATATATATATATATATATATATATTTCTATGGAAAGTTTAAATAAAGTGAAGACTATCGCTCTCTCCTAAGATCTCGCTCTCTTCTAAGATCTCGCTCTCTCCTAAGATCTTGTTCTCTCACTCTCGCTCTCTCCTAAGATCTTGCTCTCGCTCTCTCTCAATATCTCACTCTCTCTGTTATTGTTGTTATTTTTCTATTAATGATTACTAGCTTTTATTTCTTTTAGAACAATCACAAACACTTTTTTTATTATGGATCTATTACCAGAAACTCAATGCGTAATCTTAGCATTCAATGTGTATTCCTAAATAATCTCATTTTTCAATTATTCAACCATTTCATTTTACCAAGTTCAATGTTAGTCACAATATAAACTAAATCTCGCTCTCTCCAACATTCTCGCTTTGAATCTCGCTCTCTCCTAAAATCTCGCTTTGAATCTCGCTCTCTCTTAAAATCTCGTTCAACATCTCGCTCTCTCCTACTATCTCGCTTCAAATCTCGCTCTCTCCTTAATCTGCTTCAGCCCACTTATCTCCTTAATCGTTTTGAAGTTTCGACATGTGTGTAACCTTCGACAACCTAATATACAAAATTTTGTTCGTAGATAAAGCTAATTCAGAATTGTCTTTCATTCCAAGGCATAACTTGTATCCATGCGCTTCATATTGGCATGGAGTTCGCTCTTAGAAATATAGTCATCCCCACCACCTCACGTCAATCCCACAAGCATTTGTCTAATTCGAAATGATAACAAAATGCATAGATTGTTAGAAACAGCACGAGTACACAAATACATATAGTATACCATATCATTACTTTATTTCCTCTATGAGGGAAAAAGAAAAGTAATAAACCTGCAATCTCGAGGGTGAATGTGTGTCAAAACTTCAACATTCGACAACTTAAGCGAGATTCACGAGATTTCCCTTGTCGAGGGTTGAAGTTTCGGCCTATGTATTGTTTCCAAGTTTTTCTTTGTTCGTCGAGTTCTCAACGTTCGACCTCTACATTAGTCGAGTTCTCAACGTTCGACCTCTAGCCTCGAACTCCCAAAACAACAATATTTCTCTAATAAGTTTCAAAACAACAATATTTCTCTAATAAGTTTTGAAAACAACAATATTAATATTAAAGGTCCCTAATTAATCCCACTTTATCAAGAAACTTTATATGAGATCTAACTAAACCCTAGGTTGTCAATTATCAAGGACTTGAAGGTTTTATACGTAATTCATTACGCCTCTATGTTTGGATTTAAGAAAGTTCAAGAAATGATTTTTAATCTAGTGATTTGAAAAAATCGAAAAATGATTATATATATATTTTTTACTTTCACTTGGAATAAGAAAAAATTAAATTAAATGCATTTGACATTTTATGTTTGAATGGGTAATTGGGAAAGAAAGAAAGTTGAAAATTTTATGATTTAAATCCTACAAGTAGAAACATGATTTGATTCCAAATTATGCTATTTCTTGCCGTAAGACAACTTAATTCATTTGAAATATGATCCTAACCACGATTCTCACCTGGTGAGATGGTCCAAAGTTGTTGCTCCAAAAAATAAAGGTAGATACAAATCTTGCCTTGTTTTACAAATGAGTATGAGGATATCTTGCAAAATGAAAAAAAGGGGTCATTTGAAGGAAAATTATATCTACAAAATACATTTCAAACAACCTTCATTACTTCCCCTGCTTGGGCAAATTTAGTGGTATGCAAGCTCATTGACGCGCTGGTTCAAAGCATATTACAAGTGGAAGGTCAATAACAGGAAGGATATTTCCTTTTGGAAAGACAAATGGAATTATCATGGGTCCACTTTTTGCTCTCTAATAGCTCAAATTTATCGGTTAAAGATGCTTGGAATTAAAACTTTTATCGGCTGGGACATCCACCCCTGGAGACCTCTGTTTGAAAGAGATCTGATTTGGTGGAACATTGCAAAAGCTTGTTTCTCCATCCTAGATGATAATAAATCTGAATTAATTTACTAAAAGTTTGAGTGTTTTGAATATTTCATTGCGTACAACACGTAATAACGATTTCAATACAATTTGAATTATTAGAATCGGAGTTCAAACAAATAAGATATAACCGAAATAAATTGAATGAATAAAATCCTCAACTTAATGAAGTAGCATTTTCTTTAATCAACCTGAAGCAATTGAATGGTGTCACTTGGAACAATGAAGGAGTAACATATAGTGGACTTCTGAGTTTTTGTTAGGTTTTAAAAGAAAATGATTTAAAAATATATATTATGATATTATTTTATATTTATGTCTAATGGCTAGTTGAATTTAAAAAATATGTACTCTATATTATATATTTTTTTCCTTTTAAATCACAACCTTTCAAACTTCTTTTACCAACCTTCAATAGTCTAAATTAAGAGTAGTTTCCAATAATTTTCCTCTTTTTAAACCCACATTCTTCTCCAAATTTTCACAATAATTTTCATAGTTTTCAATTGTTACTGTAGTGTGATTGGCTGATATTACTATAAGATTGTAGTGTGGTTGATTAATTTTATTATAGGCAAAACTCGAGCAACATGTCAAAGACATTGTCATAAACATTACTACATGTTTAGCAACCGATTCTTTAGAATATCTTTTCCATATTTATTTGCGTGATTTATAGATTTTGGTATTTGCCTTCCTTATTTTCCTGCAAAAAATATTTATTCACTCAAAAAATATACTCCCATAGCTAGCTTTATTTATATTGTACTCTTATTCATTTTTTAGGTTAGCCGCCTTATTAGAGGTGTGTATTGATAGTTTTAAGTTTAAGGTTTGTTTATGCCTTAACATCCATGCATTGTTATTGAAAATCTTTGTATTTTTTGTTGAGATTTTTGGTTTGACAGCCATTGTAGAATTTGGGAGGAGTTTGATTTGATATTGTAGTTAGGGAACCTAAGTATGTTGAAGATGATAAAAACTCATATTTAGGGGATCCTAAATATGATGAATGTGAGGGGATCTCACACTTAGGAGAGCCTAAATATGTCGTATTAAGAGAATCTCGTACAAAACTTGAAGAAGTGGAGCTCAAATTTAGGAGAGCCTAAGTTGAAACTGAAGAGGAAGCTATACATGAGTCACTAAAGAGGGAGTATTTCATATTATAACATATTATAATGTTTGTATACTTTTTCCTAAATCTTCCAAGATATTTTTCATATTTTTAACATTTTATGCTATGTACATGATTTGTTTTTATAGATAGAATGGAGATTAATCAGAATTTTCGTATCAATGAATCTGAAAGAAATTCTTCAACAAAAGGTATCGAAAGTTCATTCAAATAAATATATATTGTCTAACCTATGATTCCACAAGGAAAAAAAAAAAAAAGTGCAAAGGCCAATGCATGCAAATAATAATAATAATAATAAATGTCGAATTGTTAATTGAAAAATGAAGAGAAAAAATTCTAAGATCTGCCAATTCAAGAAAAATTGCATTGGTAAAAATAGATTTTCTAAATAGAGATTTTGGAATCCAGTACACCTAATACAAGTCGTCGCAAACAAACAACAACAATAGGTATGTTTTTTAGATATATATATATATATTTTTTATTTATTTTTAATTTTTATAGTTTTAAGTTTTTTTATATTTTTATGAAAAATAAATTCAATGTTAGAGTTAGATAACAAGGAGCGGAAGTATTAAGGATCCATAAGCATTCAAATTCACTAATTTGTGCAGAAACAAAAACATGCTCATCTAAATAAAAGAATTTTTGATCATATCTTTGAAGAACTCTTCAAGAACTTGATCAATCAGCAGCAGTCTTCACCAAAAATTACCGTGAACCACCTCAAGATCTTCCCCACTATCCTCTTGGAGCTTTAGACCGGGTTGTGGGACTCAAGAACAGCTTGAAACGATGAAGAACAGAGAAATACTCACAGCAGCTCACTTCGAAGAACCCTTTCTTCCCACTGAATTTTTCTCTCAAAATTTTTGTGTTATGCATGCCTTCAATTCATTCCAAACTTTTTTTTATTTATTGTAGATGAATATGCAAAGAAGAGATATGCATGCCTTGCAACTCGTGCTTGGAGTATTAATGAAGAAGAAGAAGTGGACTTTGTGTGAGCATGAAGAAGATGATATTGGAAAATCAAAAATTTCAATTTTGGTGCATACAAAACGGTTTTTCCAATTTTTCTTTAGAAACCAAAATTTGATTTCAAAATTCAATTTTGATTTTAATAACTGAAAAATCATTTTCTAAAATTAATTTCATAAATTAATTTAATATCAAATATTAAATTAATTTTTGCACAATAATCATCTTTATATATTTAAATCATATTTAAATATATATCTTCTTATTCCATTTAGTTTGAACGTTTCAAATTAATTTCTCAAGCTACTATAAAGTTTAACCATTTACGAGCTCCAACGATTCGAGATTAATAGGTTAAACTCATTAGTCCGATCTAACCCCCATTCATTAACTAATGAGACACTCCACTATAACCCATAGTTGAACTCCCCTCACTGTAGATATATTATGTCTACTTATAACCATAATCAGTAAGTTGATCATTCACAGGTTGTTCGTAATCACAGCTAGGTCAAAATTACTGTTTTACCCTTATGAATACATCTTGTTCCTTAAGTTCCCACTGACCCTCTAATGAACAATTCTGATTCATAATCTCTATGAATCAAACCTTTCTCTATCATGAGAAGACAGGGCTCCGATTGTTCAAGACTTAAAATCAGTACTTAAGAGAACAACCTATCTGCTAACCCTAAATCGGGTAAAAGTGAATTTCATCTTGCAAGGCTATGTCCCCAGGTGTTCATCCGATCTTATCCCCAAAATAGGAAACTTATTGAACAGTGTTATTGGACTACTCTCACCGTTTGTAGATCAAAAGATAATCCCGAACAAACAGAAGTTCATAGCTAGTTCAAGATTAAGATCGAGTTAACCTAGGTTATTTGATAAATGGAATAGTCAGTTTTAACAGTAAATGGTCGTTAAAGAAAATTGACTATTTTCGTAGTCTAGTCTATATGTAAACTCATTGCATAGGATGCCCCCACTCACATATCTCAACATGAGCGATTTGTAGATCACATCGTTTGTAGCACTTTACAACTTCTTGTAACAACTATAGAGTGAGTCGCATCCAATGGTGTTACCAGGATGAGATACTCAATTTCATCCATATACTTATTAGACTATTTAGGTTATATACTGTCATTAATGTTACTACATAAAGTTGCAGTATTCAGACTATAGCCAATGATACGTTTATTAGATTTTCATAATAAGATGCAAAATCAACAAGTCATTATTATTGATAAATAGAATGTTTAACACGAACTGCGAGTTCTAGGGCATTCCCAACAATCAAATATCATGTTTTATATTTGGAACAAATCTTGTTACAAACAATGAAAATATAACGATTCATGGATTGAAAAAAATGCTCCCATGTATATATTGTAAAGCAAGAAGGTTTAAATATGAAACATCAACGTTTTGTTGTTACAGTGGACAAATTTGACTTTCACCAACTATAATTCCAGATGAATTACTTCAACTATATATCAATATAGACGATGATGGATTCAAGTTCTGAAAGAATATTAGGGCATACAATAGCCTTTTTTCTTTCACTTCATTTGGTGTTAATTTGGACAATGATTTAGCATCGTCAAGAAAATGTATAAGAACAAGTATATCATGATCTACCAGCCTTATTTCAAGAAGACAGACTGAGGTATTTTCAATATACTATTTTGACACCGACAATGAAATTCAAAATAGAATAAGTGTTTTACAAGATGGAGGCATTAGTGATTGTATAGCACACAAGTTAATAAACATACTCAAATGCATTCCTTAATCACAATTATTTCGGTCATTGAAGGAGTTTAACAATTTACAAGATATTCATATACAAATTGCAGGTAATGTTAAAGTTGATTAACGCATTTATAACGCATCTACTGTAAATCAAGTAGCTGCTATATGGATTGAAGGAAATGAAACTTCTGCACCTTTTGGAATAGACATTGTCCTCCATGCCCATTCAGGAATTTGTCATAGAATTAAACATTATTTTAGTTGTTATGACTCTCTATATTATCCATTGTTATTTTTAAAAGGAGAACCTCGATGGCATAAAAAAATACAAAGATTTGGCCAAACAATTGAAAGTGGGAGGACATCATTTATTTTAGTTGTTATGACTCTCTATATTATCCATTGTTATTTTTGAAAGGAGAACCTCGATGGCATAAAAAAATATAAAGATTTGGCCAAACAATTGAAAGTAGGAGAACATCATTTATAGATTATCAAAGTAAAGAAAATTATAGTTTTCAAACTCCGGAAGAAGCCTTTGTAAGAGAACGTCAAGGTAACCTATCTAACATAGTTTCATTCATATTCCATGGCATTCTCTTTTTAAAAATGTTAACATTATTTGAATTCCTATACACAGGTTTATCAAAAAAAAAAAAAAAAGGAAGAATTTCATGCAGAGAATATTATTGTTTTAAGTTTTAGATTAGAGAACCTTGGATATCAATTTTTTTTTTTTAGCAAGACGTTTGTTTCAACAATTTATTATTAATATGTACATAAAACTTGAAACAACTAGGTTGGACTTTTTTAGAACACAACAGTCTCAAATAAGACCAGAGTTATACCAAGGATTAGTTGACATCATTAACACAGGAGAAACAAATGCATATAAAGTAAGGAACCAAATTATACTTCTTGGTTCTTTTGTTGGAGGTCCAAGAGATATGTGACATAGATATTTGGATGTAATGACCTTAGTACAACAATTTGGAAAACTAGATTATTTTTATCACTATGACATGCAATTCTGAATGAAAGGAAATTAAAGATGAATTGTTAAAAGGATAACAACCTCAAGATAGATTAGATTTGACATCTTGAATTTTTCGAGCAAAACTACAAGATCTCAAAGATCAACTATCACTACAAGAAATCTGGACCTTGATGTCGGTTGGAAAAACTAAAAACAGATATACGACATTGTAGGCATACCTATAATGTCGGTTTTAAAACCGACATTAAAGATCCACTTTTTTACCTACTAAATTATCTTGTTTTTTAAATTTTTTTTTTTTTGAAAAATTGAGTAATTAAAAGCCATGGTATCTGTGTAAATAATACAAATGACATTTTTACAATTATGTTGATCTTCTCAATAATAGGGCACCCATTATTAGTGGGTAAAAATGAACTCTAGCACAATCACCTTCTCCCTCTCCCCCTTGCAGTCGCCATCCTCTCTCTCTTTTCTTCTTTATCCCTCTTTCACACAACAAATCCCACATCGATCTCCCTGCCGTGCACACTTCGTCGCGATGTCCGCCGGTGTCTGTTCGTCGCTGCCAATATGGACGTTGCTAACCAGTGCCGGTAACCTCTTCTTCCTGTCTCTCTTCCGTTTTCATTCCAGATTCTTACCAATTGAAGCTGCTGATGTTTGTGCCGCCTTGTGTGTCCGTTTTATTTCTCTCCTCATTCGATACAAGTTCTTCATTTCCTAAATTTTTCATTACTACTTCTTGCAATGTTTTGATTTCTGCTCGATTTCATTTCAGTTCGAGAATCTACACAATAAGAATTCCAGGAAAATTACTCCTCGATCTCCAATTTCATTCATCGAAACGGATCTTTGAGGTTTTGGATTTTCTGTTTTTTTAGTTCTTGCTGGGTCTTTTTTGTTTTCTCCATTTCTGTATTGGGTGATTTTGTAACTCAAAATTTTCAATTATGTGGGCTGGGCAAGGGTTGGTCTTGTTGTTGATCGAAGACGGTGGAATTTCTCAGTTTAGATATGCTAGATAATTGTTAAAAGTTTGCTGTTTATAACTTATGACATGTTTTGCATATTCTGTTTTTTCAATTTTAGGAGGTAAACATGTGGGTTTAAAGCATACGGTAAAGAGTCCGGATGTAATGGAATCTCGATTCAGTCATCTTCCCTTATCTTGAATACTTTTTTTAGTAGGGAAAGTTGTCCCACAAATTAACATGAGTCATTTCAACATGTTTTGTCCTCACTTACATGGCTAAACACGCTTAACTTTGAAGGTCTTATGATTGCATCACCGAAAAGGAAGGTGCACCTTGTTGGTATAGATAGTAATTTTCAAAACCATACTTTCATGTCCTTAGGATCCCTCTTATTCACATGTGATATCGGTTCATTTATGTATCCCTCCTGGACTCAGGTTGTTCGCTGGATTCGTTTCCTCGAGTGGAAGAGCATTTGTTGTAGAAAACACAAATTGGGACGTTAGATAATATGAGATGGCATGCTTCCCTCTTTGTATTTTTACTTTTACGATGTATTATTGAACAAATTAGTAGCAATGGGTGAACATGCAGGAAAGCAGGTTTTCGTAACATGAATTCCATTAAGTCCAAGTAATGATGAACGATATCCATTCAAGTTTAAAAGGAAACAATTTTCTATTCGATTATGTTTTGTAATGACGAGAAACAAAGCATAAGAGTAAACTATTCTAAATTTTGGAATATATCTACCTCAACCCGTATTTTCACATGGACAACTTTATGTTGCATAATCAAGTGGGGTTCAATATCAACAATAAAAATCCTTATCAAAATTTGTCTTCCATACATACAAGAACTATTGTTTACAAAGAGATCTTACTTTAACAAGGTTCAATTTATTATATAGTTATTTTACTTTATCTTATTCAATTTCAAAGTATATAATTCTTATGAATCATATATTTTTTTTCTACATAAACCACTCTCTCTCAAGTACCACGAAAGAATTTCCAATGGGATAGTAACTTACATTTTTTCAAAAATAATAAACATATGTATATTTTTACCCAATGACACTTTTTGTATCATTTTATTTGACAAACTGTATTAAACTTAATACATATGTTTTATAATTTGATCAACCTTCTATTTTTATATTTCTTTTTTTACTTTCAACCTTTATGTCAATTATTCCAAATATTTAATTAATTATAATTTTATAATAAATTTGTTCCCTTTTATTTCTTTTAAAAAATATGTCTCTAATATTTTCAATCATAATGGATAAATGTGGTTGAAAATATCTGACATAATTTTTATTTTACAAATATTAACAATCAATATCGTTAGCTTTAAACAACAATATATAATTTTAAACAATATTATTTAAATTACTCCATTACGTGTCAAATAATTAAAAATTTATTATAAAAATTTTAAGCCACATGGGACGTACGTGTTTTTCGTCTAGTAGTTCTTAGATACTATTATTGTGCCAAACAATGAATGGAGGTGATGTAGAAAATTTTCTATATTACCATAGTACCAGAGATTTTATCTGATTTATCATATAAAATCATCACAAAATCCAAATGTTTAAGTCGATATACGTACTTATGGTTTCCTTTGTACTTGAAGGTCAGTACAGATACTAGAAACCTTATAAACATTTCATATTTCTTATCGGATTGGTTGAAAGAGTTCATGTTACTATTTTAATTGAATTTTAGGATGGATTTTTTCGATTCACAAAGATCATACTCTTTATATGATATTATTCTTTATTTACATTTTATTGTATGACGATATTCATAGTTAAATGGTTAATAATAAGCGTAGAATCTTATTTTATTTTTGTGACTGTTTATGATTTACAGGGAAGATTCCCTTAGTCCTCATCCTATACCATTCATCTCTTGAATGAAATTTTATTGTTTAATTTTGAAACGGGCATAATAGAAGAAATAACAAGAATTAAAACGTGTCAATATAATTTTATAAAATTTGTATTATTGACGGGTTCTATCCGGGAAAATTAAAAGGATATTGTACTTTTAGAAACTATTTAGGAAAATATTGTTGTTTTAAATAAGTCGATATGTCGAATTTTGAACCCTCGACCTTCTTTTTTTTTTTTTTAGGAAAATATTGTTGGTTTCAAACGGATTCTGTCATATCTACAAGTCTGACTAAATAACGAGCTAATGAATCTCTTTCTTTTTGCCACTGAACTTCCCAATCAAATTCGAGAGCGAGAATATGAGAGACAGCGAGAGTTTGAGCGTGAGCATGAGCGTGAGCGAGAGCGAGAGTGAGATTTTGATAGAGAGCGAGAATACCGTACAATTTTTTTTTTCCTTTTTAATTATTACACATTCCACCTTCTTCTTTCTAATCTTTTTTTTTTTTTAATTTTTCATTTTATAAAAAAAAAATTCTAAAAATATTTATTGTTTTATTTAAATTCTAAAAAGAATAAATTAAAACAAATAATAACTCATAAAAATAAAAATAAAATGTAAATTAAATATCTCATTTATATAAAAATAATTACAAAAATCAATGTGTCCCACAAGGTGGACGTTGTTGATTTCGAGCTGGTTGTCGTCGTCGACTTTGAACTTGAGGTTGCTCGGGTTCTTCTTGATGTTGCTCTGGTACCTCTGCAGGCGCTTCATAATATAAATATTCATTATGCTCTCCACGACCTCGACCATGTCCATGCACGTATGAAGACGAAGGACCAGCCTCTGAGTCATAATTTCCTGAACCAAATGCTGGCATCATCATCATCGGACTAACATAATCACTTTAACTCTGCGTCTGCGTCATAGGGGGCAACTCTTCCACATTATGTGCAACCTCATCAAACTCATCCTCTTCTCGAACAGGCCCTCTACGTCTAGGAGCTGGTGGAGGAACAATAGGTATATCGTACATATAATGAATTTCCTTTATATAGTTTTGGTTGTCACTACATATAGCAAGAACCTGGTTCGGATCATTTGCAACCTCACGGAGTCTACTGTTATTCGATCTCTGTGAATTATAAAACAATTAGACAATATTTAAAATAAATTTAAATTAAAAAATTAGATAATATTCATTCATTTACCAGATGACCCACAACTGCTCCCGGACGAGTGACGTAGCGCCCTGTGATATTATTATACCAATGAATATATTCTAGAGTGACATCTGTGTCAAACTGTTCAAGAGAAACCCCCACTGCAATAAACCTTGTACGATAGTGCCATCGCACTACTAAATGTGCAACTTTTTCGGACCAATCTCCAGTCCTTAGGTCAATATCATGCAGTACGGGTTCAGTATTACAAGGCGATGGGATATCCTGCCGAAAACCGAATTGTCTCATCACCCTGTCAGGAAGATGCCACTCACCAATGTGAAAACATATGAGAGGGCTCATTGTCTGCCATATGTTTTGACTATTCGTACAAAAATTAGACAAAGTATGCACAATAATTTTGTACGACTCCCAAATAACCTGAAACACAAAATATTATATTAGAGAATATTAAAGACAAAGACAATAAAAATGTGAATAAATAATCAATTAGGTTTAGTGTAATGTACTTGTTCAGGTTGAAGTAGATAAAAAATGTATCTATACTGGTTGACTACATGTATGGCTGTCCTAGTCACACAAAATTTGTCTCTCCACCTAAATTTTTAAATTGATAATTTAGAATTTAAATTAACTAGATCAGTGATATAAAAATTAAATTGAATTAAAACAACATACCGAGAACCGTAGGCTCGTCCAATTAATTGAGCATCATTAACATAATGTAGCTGTGGAGCCATTGTTGGAAATCGCTCCCAAGCCCATAGTTGCAAAAGTATGAGAGGCCTAACTATCTCTCGACCCTCAGGTCTTGTTGCTTTGCATAGTTGTCTATACAATCATGCCAAGCATGCTCCACCCCACGAATACCGCCCCTCATCATGGAGGTTAGCTAACAGTGGCAGGAACATCAAGTGAACAAAATGACTTGATTTATCTGAAAACAGACTTCCACCCATCATTTGTAGTATATATGCTCGCGCATATCTTATGATGGTTTCCTCATCTGCATCATCTGTGAGCTCACGAAATTGTGTTCCTAACCATATTAAACTTAACCTCGATCATTTAATCTTGTCGTCAGGTGGGGTCGCACCGAGGTACAGTTGACAAACTTCTAACTAGTCATCATACATCACTCCGGTGACCGGCTCACCGTCAACAGGTAACCCTAACAACACTTCTATGTCTTGTAGAGTGATAGTGCATTCTCCAACAGACATATGGAATGTATGCGTCTCGGGCCTCCATCTCTCGACCAAGGCTGTGATCAGATGTCAGTCCAACCGAATAAATCCTGCTTCTCGATGTCTGCAAGATATTTCTCCAGTAGTACGATCTTGTGATACAACATATGATCGATGAATGGACTGGTCGTACAAAACATCAGAATCAACAGGTCCTGGGTTTATCTTGACGTTCCAATGCATCCCTTGTTTCTGCTCTTCTTTTCTCGAAATAGTTCACGCATTTGAAGAATGTTATCTGAGCAAGAGCATTTATAGGCAACATCCGAGCTCCTTTGAGGACTCCATTTATGCACTCTGATAGATTTATCGTCATCCACCCATATCTGAATCCTCCATCATGTTCAAGTCCATTGCTCTAAACTAATGTTGTCAAAAAAACTTAGACAACTCCGATTTATTCCTTTGATATCTTCAATTACTTTGTTGAACTTTTGAATTTGAAACTAACACCCGACACGATAAACATAAATTGACACCCGAAAAGTTCACGTTATCACAACGAGATGGATTGGACAGAACCAGCTACTTGACAACGATGTGGATTTTGCAACCAGTTAGGACATAATCGAAGGAAGTGTCCTTCGTTACTAAGACGGGCTCTAGATAGTTAGGGATTGAATAATAAATAATTTTTTTTATTATATATTCATTTTATTGTATATTCAATTTTTTTATTATAATTTATTATATATTCAATTTTTATTTTTTATAATAATCTACTGTATATTCATTTTTTTTTGTAATCAATAAAGTTTTACATTATAATATTCTAATATATTCAATTTATAGTATAATAATCTAATATATTCAATTTATTGTCTAATGATTATTCAATTATAGTATAATAATCTAATATATTCAATTTGTTGTCTAATGATTATTCAATTATAGTATAATAATCTAATATATTTAGTTTGTTGTCTAGTGATTATTCAATTATAGTATAATAATCTAATATATTCAATTTATTGTTTAATGATTATTCAATTATAGTATAATAATCTAATATATTCAATTATAGTCTAATGATTATTCAATTATAGTATGATTATTAGCTATTTTTTCTCCTTTTTTATATATATTTCTATGGAAAGTTCAAATAAAGTGAAGACTCTCGCTCTCTCTTAAGTCTCGCTCTCTCCTAAGATCTTGCTCTCTTACTCTCGCTCTCTCCTAAGATATCGCTCTCTCCTAAGATCTCGCTCTCGCTCTCACTCTCGCTCTCTCTCAATATCTCGCTCTCTCTGTTATTGTTGTTATTTTTCCATTAACGATTACTAGCTTTCATTTCTTCTGGAACAATCACAAACACTTTTTTGATTATGGATCTACTTTTTTGTTCGTAGACAAAGCTAATTCGAAATTGTCTTTCATTCCAAGGCATAACTTGTATCCATGCGCTTCATATTCGCCTGGAGTTCGCTCCCAGAAATATAGCCATCCCCACCCCCTTACGTCAATCCCACAAGCCTCCGACTAATTCGAAATGATAACAAAATGTATAGGTTGTTAGAAACAGGATGAGTACACAGATACATATAGTATACCATCTCATTACTTTATTTCCTCTGTGAGGAAAAAAAAAAGTAATAAACCTGCAATCTCAAGGGTGTATGTGTGTCGAAACTTCAACCTTCGACAACCTAAGCGAGATTCGCGAGATTTCCCTTGTCGAGGGTTGAAGTTTTGGCTTATGTATTGTTTCCAAGTTTTTCTTTGTTCGTCGAGTTCTCAACGTTCGATTTCCACATTAGTCGAGTTCTCAACGTTCGACCTCAAGCCTCGAATTCCCAAAACAACAATATTTCTCTAATAAGTTTTGAAAATAACAATATTAATATTAAAGGTCCGTTCTATTCTCTACCAAACATATTAGAAAAAAAAAAGAAAGAACTAGGACGTGGTTCCTAGAGGGATTCATATTCCCACGTGGCTCAAAAGATTTATTTTGATATCAAATTGAATATATGCTGAATCAATTACCACTATCGAGTCTTGAGGAAACAAAAATTAATATTCTAACGAGTTCCTTCAAGAAACTATTGTACATGTTTTTTTTTAATAAATATTATTATTATTTATTTTGAGGCAAAATATTGGACTTTCGTTCACAAAAATAGCGTAGACTTCACAAGAAACAATATTTAAAGCACATGTCATTTCAAAATACGTATTTTTTTTTTTCTTTTTTAGAAAAGTTGAGAACTAATTATCTCCTCTTGTTAAAATATAGATATATATTTTAGAAAAAATAAATCAAAATGTAACGAGACTTGGCTTTGTATGTCAACTTTGGCTCAAAAACTTACGCTTCTGTAAGAGTGGATATTAGACATACAAATATAGCCATTTTTAGGAAATTTTTCCTTCAAATATTGCAAGTTTGAAAACTTTATATCTATATAAATTTGACAACTTGAATAATTCAGATTACTCAATCTAAATTATAAGAACTAGGTTGGATTGAACTTTTTCTATTTTTGTTGGATTGAATTGGGTTTCGGGTTGGCTAAGTAAAATTTTAGGTTGGTCCAATCCAACCCAAATTATATATATATCTTAGAACGTGTCCATCGAATGTAATACATGGTAAGCTTCCTAACTCTATAAAGGAAGTTTAGTATGAATCGAGGGATACAAGTTAGATATTTCACAAGTTAGGATTTTACAAGTTTTTGCCTCGAGAGAAAAGAGAGAGAACTTTGTATCTTTTGTTGAAAAAATAAAGAAGTTCTTCATTTTCTCCTCCAAAAGTTCTTCATTTCTCCCAAAAGTTCTTTATAAGTTCTTGAATTCAAGTAAGTTTATATTTCCTACATCAATTTTGTTTATCAATTTCAAGTCCATATTTCATATATCAATCTTTATTTATCAATTCCAACAATTATTTTAGTTTAGTTTTATTAACTTGCAATTTACACCAACTTCATCATCATTTTAATCACATATTCAATTAAACTTTGCCTCATTCCATACCAACATACTCATTCCTTTCCATTCATTCCATTTCATAATAATCATAATTTTGCATAATTTTCCATTTCTTTTATATTCCATAATTTTCCATCTTCCATTTCATCTCTCATTGCCACGTGTCATCCATGCACACTTCCACCAACACCATTTACTCTACATTCTTCATGCCACACACACACCACATGTCCACTTCTTCTATAGTTTCCATGCATCATTCCACGCTCCATGCCCCTATATATATACCATTTGGGGCATGGAAACTATATATACAAATATATATATATATATTTGTATATATATTATATGAATTTATGAATTTAAGAATTTTTGATATGTTTTTTTTAAAAAATTGTTATGATGTTTGTATTTGTTTAAAATTTGTAATAAATATCAATAGATATTTGATTTTTAATATTTGAATTGTATGAGATTTTAGTGATTAGCCACATGTATTATAGATAATTTTACATATTTGATGTGAATTCTTCCTAAACAAGCTATTTTAACTAGAATGACAATTTGCATATAATTATGATTAGTATAAAAAACCAATGAATATCTTTACCAAAAGTCAAAACCCACAAATAAATTTATATTAAAAGAACACATAAATAAAAAATTGAAAAAAATGAATTTTTTTCGCATGCAAGCGAGAGCGAGATTATTTTTCTACGTGCATGTTAGTATATTATGGTAATTTTACTTGACATCAGCAAAAGATGACATTTTTTTTAAAATCGGTATATTTCATATTTTTTTTGGCCTAATTTTTGGATCATCCATCCCTTGGACCCTTTAGAACTTCTACTCTCTTTTTTCTTGGAAACTTCTTAATAACTTTCTTTTTAAATCCTTAAAAAAAAAACATTCATAATAACTTAACAAGGATTTATCTTCCCCCAAATTTATGTATTCGACTAAATTAAATTATTGATTAAACAATATAAAAATTTTGTGAGGTTATATTATATTCTACTGTTCTTCGTCTTCCCTACGCGGAGAGAGGAATTGTTTTCTAGTCAAAACTGTAAATACCCCAAGAATTTCAAGAAAAATACCTGTTCCTTCTTTGATTCTGCGATTGGGGGAATAGGAAGAAAAAGTTTGAAGTTCACACACTAGATTTCTGGGTCACGAGTTGTTAAAGAAACACATAAGAGGAAACTTGTGAGTTGAGCTTTCTGTTGTTCATTTTGGTCAAAGTTTTTTTTTTTCCTAGTGAACCCATGGCAGTTTGTTGACGATGCGGTGACAGTTCGTTGTTGAAGTTTCCAGAATTCATGAAGGTAAGCATTTTTTTTTTTTGGACACTGATTTAATACAATGTCGGGTACTTTTAAGTTAGTAATTACGCATTGAATTTCAAATTCAACCACTGGCTTTGGTTTAGAGTTTAAATGGAAGTAATGTTAGTGGTTTTGATGAAGGATTTATTGTAGAATTTGTTTGTATAATCTATTTGGTTATTTGATTTTGTTATTGCTCTGTTTGAGCTTCGTCAACTGCTGGTGATGTATCCATTGAGTGCTGTCCTACTAGGGTGTGAATGGAGAATCTTCAATGTAATATTTGGGCATTATAATGTATAATTTGTAGAAGATTTAAATGGACTAGCCCACTTTAACGATTTAATTCATTTACCAACCTTCTAATTGTCTGGATTGATAGAGGATTTCAGTTCCTTGATTGTTTATTTTAATGTCCTACCAGGTGTTTAATCCATTCAACCGGGCCAATCGATGGAAGTTTTATAATTAGCCACAAATCTTAGTCCTTCTAGGTTGTTATATTATATGATCTAAAAATGGTGCCTTTCTCTGATCTTTTCCCATCATTTGATCACTGTGCTCGTCTCATTTCAAAATGCATCAAACACAAACATTTAAAGGTTGGCATGTCCTTGCATTCCCACCTTATCAAAACTGCACTTTCGTTTGACCTCTTCCTTGCAAACCGTCTTATTGACATGTATTCCAAATGTAATTCTATGGAAAATGCACAGAAGGCATTTGATGAATTACCCATTAGAAATATTCACTCGTGGAATATCATTCTTGCCTCCTACTCACGTGCTGGTTTTTTTAGTCAAGCTCGAAAAGTCTTTGATGAAATGCCTCATCCAAATATTGTTAGCTACAATACCTTGATTTCTAGCTTTACTCACCATGGGTTGTATGTAGAATCAATCAACATCTTTCGACAAATGCAACAAGATTTCGATCATTTAGTCTTGGACGAGTTTACCCTTGTGAGTATAGTGGGCACTTGTGCCTGTTTGGGTGCCCTGGAGTTGTTGCGTCAGGTTCATGGAGCAGCTATTGTCATTGGATTGGAGTTTAATATGATTGTTTGCAATGCTATAGTTGATGCTTATGGTAAATGTGGCGATCCAGATGCATCATATTCTATTTTCAGTAGAATGAAGGAGAGAGATGTTGTTACCTGGACCTCCATGGTTGTAGCTTATAATCAGACTTCCAGGTTAGATGATGCTTTTCGAGTTTTCAGTTGTATGCCAGTTAAAAATGTCCATACTTGGACTGCATTGATTAATGGTTTAGCGAAAAACAAGTATAGCAATGAGGCCCTGGATTTGTTTCAACAAATGCTGGAGGAAAAAATTTCTCCTAATACTTTCACGTTTGTAGGTGTTTTAAGTGCTTGTGCAGATCTTGCTTTGATAGCAAAAGGCAAAGAGATTCATGGATTCATAATCAGAAGGAGCAATGACCTTAATTTTCCAAACGTATATATATGTAATGCTTTAATTGATCTGTACAGTAAGAGTGGTGACATAAAATCAGCTAGGACGTTGTTTGACCTGATTCTTGAAAAGGATGTAGTGTCGTGGAATTCATTAATAACTGGGTTTGCACAAAATGGGCTTGGAAGGGAAGCACTTCTTGCCTTTAGGAGGATGACAGAAGTAGGGATAAGGCCAAATAAAGTGACTTTTCTTGGTCTGCTGTCTGCCTGTTCCCATACTGGTTTGTCATCTGAAGGATTACATATTCTGGAGTTAATGGAGACGTCTTATGATATTAAGCCTAGTTTAGATCATTATGCAGTCTTGATTGATATGTTTGGAAGAAAAAACAGACTTGCCGAAGCATTGGATTTAATATCCAGGGCACCCAATGGATCAAAACATGTCGGAATATGGGGTGCAGTTTTGGGGGCTTGTCGAATACATGAAAATTTGGACCTGGCTATAAGAGCTGCAGAAACTTTGTTTGAGATGGAGCCAGATAATGCTGGAAGATATGTAATGTTATCTAATGTATTTGCTGCAGCAAGTAGATGGATGGATGCCCATAATGTGAGAAAACTTATGGAGGAAAGGGGTTTTAAGAAAGAATTAGCATATAGCTGCATAGAAATAAGAAATATAAGACATAAGTTTGTGGCAAGAGATAATTCCCATAGTCAGATGGGTGAGATACATGAGTTAATGTTTATACTACTAGAGCATATGAAAATTTTTGGTTGCATGGCTCTTGACGATGGTATTTACTTTTATGATGGATACAGTACTTGAACTTTGGGCATGATTTATTTGAATGCCATGTCTCATCGTTGCAAATTTATAGATATTGGAAAAGTTAGCAATTTTAAGGAATGAACTTGAGAATTTGAAGCTGCAAGATGATGCTACAAGGCTGAAAAGGACGGATTGCTATCAAGTAGGAGATCGTTATTTTATTGTTTATTATTATTATTGTTTTTAGGTAATATATATCTAATCTTAGTTGGTAATGCATGAGAATATCATCATTCAACATTTCAACTGCAGAATGATGAGTTATCATCATCATACCTACATAATTTTTTATTTTCTTTTCCCAACATATTTATGTGATGTAAATAACTTTGCAAAGTGCACTAGAATACATTGTGTAATTTTGATCTTGGGCATGACTGAACACAACTCTAAAAAATATTTAACCTAAAAATTAAGAAAAAAATAGAGATTTTCTTAATTCTTATAGACTGAATCCTTGTAAATTGACCAATCCTAAAGTATTAGGATGATATTTTCTTCCTTTAGTCATAGCCAACTAAATCCTTTTATTTCTTTTAAGATTTGAAATGTCGTTAATTGTTTCAACTTTTTATATTTTTAGTGAAGTATATTATGTTTTCATGATTAATTTACATGTTTTTATCGATAAAGAAGTATTAATATATCAATTTATACACATATATTATCATAAAAAAATGGCCATGCTGTACTTTTTTAGAAATTAATGTGTCATCATGTCTATGTTGTGTCAATGTCTATGCTTCTTAGTCCTCTGTAGTTCTCATTTTGCTAATTTTCTTTCTGTATTTACGACTCTGATTCTTAATTCCTTTTCTATAATTCTATAGGAAGATTGTATTTGATTAAGAGAGATAAGAATTGTATTTGATTAAGAGATATCTCCCATGAAATGTTTGATGCTTTTCTTTCCATCTCGTCGACTTTGATCATTACTTCCTTCTCTGTATTCTGCTAGGAAGATTGCTATACTGGAAGTAAAAGAGCTGATGAAGTTCTGTTCTTAATCTAGACACAAAACTTTTTAAAGGCGTGAGGTCTGATCAAGCTTTGTTTTATGAGTTAGTTTGCAGAGATGAAATTCAGAAATAATTTCTCTGTAAGAGGGAAACATCTTTTCTTGGTCGTGGTTGCTCTTGCATTCACCGTCTTGGTATTGTGGGCATGGGAGGAGAATCCTTTTCTCAACAGTTCTCAGTCAGTTCAGGCATGGTATAGAACTACTTATGCAGGTATGCTTGTCAATCCATGTTTATAAATGTAGAGCAGGTCTATTATGTAACTGGACTAGTTCTTCACATTCTTTGTTGTTTTCTTCTTATTGGAACAATTAGATTTTTGAATTTTTGTAGTACATTTCTTTTTGATGACAAAGACAAAATGTAATTGGAGAAAAGGGAAATTTGCGAGGTTAAAAATAGTAAGTTAAATATATCCTTTGGCCTTTATACACATTTTTTGCTTTTACCCTCTCAATGGTACTGAGAGTTTTCAGTCAAGTTACTATATTAATTAACGTGGTTGGAACTGCGTAGAGGAACTATGACATAACATTTAAAAATTATTATTTTCTGTGAATGGAAAGTTTTTGAATGTTAAATTTTTATCTCACTACATCCGAATCAGAAAATCCTATTGGCCTTACCTAAAAAAAACTTGATATTACCCAAATAAAAGAAAAGCTCATTCCTTTTATAGTTTCGGCAACTTCAGTGAACATGCTCCTGTTTCATGCAACTGTCTCCATTTCACCGTTGGTGCAACCTTTTCTCTTGATTCGTGCTAACTAAAAAGCACAAACACCCTTTTCTCGCAAGTGGAGTGTGTGTGCTTCATAGCGTGCTACCATCCCTTTTCTCACAACGCTCTATTCAGCTTTAATGCTCTGAAAATTAAAAACTTACCAAATGAAATTGCAATTCTCCTTTCATTTCTTTTATTTATTTATTTTTGATAGAAGTAACAACTTTCATTGAGAAAAAAATGAAATACTACATAGGTGTACAAAAAACTAAGCCCATAAAAGAGACATCCCTTTACAAGAAATAACTCCAGCTATGCAAAATAATGCCTATAGAATAGTTACAAAAAGTCTCCAAAATTGAAGCCTACAAACAAACATGATAGCAAACAAGAGACCAAACCTCACTAGGCTCTCTATTGCTCCTTTAAAAGTCATATTATTCTGCTCACCCCATAAAGTCCATAAGATTGCGCACAACCCAACAAGCTATAAAAAGCAACCTTTCTCCTCACGTGGCAGATTGAGAAGGAACCTCTCAATCATATTGCTTATATCCTTTTGACGAGCAAAAGAAATGCCAAACGTCTGGAAAAAAGCTCAAATAGACTTTGCAAACTCACATGGCCAAAGGGTGTGATCCAGATCTTCCTCTGCCTTCCGACAAAGAATACAATAGAATGGACCAACAAGGGAAGGTAACTTTCTTGCAAGCCAATTCATTGTATTTGCATGACCGTGAATAGCCAGATAAAGAACCTCCCTTTACTAGGAATCTTAATCCTCCAAAGAACCGAAAAGATTGCATCACCTAAGGGAGGATGATCAACCAAACCATGAAGGAAGGATTTACATGAAGACCCCTCCAAATGACTGGGTCTCCAAACTCTCACATTCCTTCTCCCATGCCTAAAAAAGTTACCTTCAAGTAAAGAAAGAAGAGAGACTACATTTGACGCTTCCTTATTGGAAAGAGAATGACATAACCCAAATGAAAAGGAACACAAACCAAACAAGGGAATCAGCAATGAAGTGGTTTTTGGTAGAAGACAAATGAAAATAGTCCAGGAAATAAGACACATTTTTTTTTGATAAGAAAAACTTTCATTGAGAAGAAATGAAAGAACACACGGGCATACAAAAAACAAGCCCACAAAAAAGGGGAAATCCCTCTGCAAGAAGGGACTCCAACCATACAAAATCATGTTCATAGGATAATTACAAAAAACCTTAGAAATTGAAGTCCAATGAGAAACGTGAAAACGAATAAGAGACCTCATAGCACTGACTCTGTCTTCCTCTAAACGAACCTCAGAGCACACTTTCATAAGAGAAGGTATAGGCCTCTGTCCCAGTATATGACCTTGCACTACTTCGAACTTGGAGTTCAAACCAGCTAGGAAATCATAAACACGATCGACTTCCTCAATCTTGGAATACTAAACACCTCCACAAGATCAATCCCAGATAATTTCACGACACGGGTCCATCTCCTGCTAGATTAGGGACATTTTGTTAAAGTATGAAGTGACATCCATTGTCCACTGTTTGCACTCGTGAGGCTATTTATGTAGAGTGTAAAGACGAGACGCATTCTGCCTCTTAGAATATAATTTATGAACTACATCCTAGATATCTCGAGCAGTCGCAACATACAACAACGGTTTTCCTATCTGAGGTTCCATACTATTAATCAGTAGTGATCGAAGCAGGGAGTCTTCTTCTTTCCAAATGTGCTCCTAAGGATCTCTTGGCCTAGGTCTTAGTATCTCAAAGCTAGATACCCAAACTTGTGACGCCCTCTAGAACCATTTTAATGGACTGAGACTAGGAGAAATAATTCTGACTATTCAACTTTTGTCCTGCAATTAACCTTGAGGAATTTCCCATAGATCCAGACAAATAGTTTGTAGTAGTTAAAGCAGGGAAAGAGGTTATCAGATTCTTTGGATACATCGGTAGACCAGAAGGAATGTCAGAATTCACTGTACTGGAATTTAAGTTTGTGGAAGCACCTAGGGCTGCCCCAAGATCAACGATTTGTTGCTGAAAACTTGCCCGAAGATTAGCCAACTGTTGTTGAACCATTATCGAAGATGAACCAATCGAACCTTGATGTTCATAACTAGGCAGCGCATGATGAGGAAGGCCTGACAGCTGCAGGTAGGTTGCTTGCGACTAGAAGGGAAAGGAGCTGAGGATTTCCAGCGATTGTGAGGGGCTTGTTGCCACGGCAGGGGATGTAGCTCTGTGGTAGGCGGACGACTCACCAATCTCTGCTTCAAGGTGTATGTTTCGGCTACCGGCAGGAAGGTTGGAGGGATAGACAACGACAACACTCGGTAACAAGGGAGGAACGCCGACGACATTGTGAAAAAGGGCAGCAGCGGCTTTTCATCAAAAGGTTACAGCGGTGCTAGAGTTGGACGGATATGCTAGGACTGAAGATACCGATAAACGGTGGTTTGGACGGCAGTAGCAGCGGCAGTGGCAGTAGTGACGGTGGTCGGAGGTCCCATCGGTAGCTGTGGCGGAAGCGGGGCTGGTGCAGAATTAAGGTTATCTTGCACCGATTGGTTTTTGTTGATGGTGGCTAGGGTTTCGTCACCATGCTCTGAGACCATGTTAAAAGATAGAAAATAGAGAACACTAAGTTTATGTAGAAAACCCTAGAACAGGGAGAAAAAACCACGATAGAGAGTCTCCTTTTATTATTTTAACATAAAATGAAAGTTACAATATTTATAGGCTCCAGCAAGCCCTAATACAAAAAAGGAAATAAACCTAGGGTAAAGTAAAATACTAAAATAGTTATAAACTATCAACAAAGCCCCTTATTGCTAATAGTTACGTTGAGTACCTTTAATCCCCTTAGGACAACCATTCAAAAGGATGGGGGCCATGTTTACTAACAATGTTCTTACACCAAAGGGAATTGGGGTCAGAGTAGAAACGCCGCTACCATTTGGCTAAAAGGGCGTTAAGTAATCTAAGGTTTCCAATCTCAAGATCCCCTAAAAGCCAAAGATAACGACCTCTCAACAATCTCCCACTTAACTAACCAAGTGCGAACCCTTACCTTTCCCTTCATTGACCTATCCCCATAGGAAATCATGCATCAATCTCTCCAAGTTCTTACTTACCTTACACAGGGCTCTGAAAAGGAAAAAGAAGTAAATGGGTATGCCTGATCAAAATAAGCTTACCCCCTTTCGAGAAGAATCCTTTTTTAACCTACTTCTAACTTTGTCTACCACCAGATCCCACAAAGCGATCAACTTGGGATTGCTTCCAAGAGGGAGACCATGATAGAAGAAGGAAGACCTCCAATCTCACAACCCACCGACTCCGACCACCATTTAGTCTTCTCATCATCTCAATTAATCCCCATAATACTATATGTCTCTCTATTAATTCTCTCCTTTCATTTCTTCTAGTAATTGGGTCCACTTATTTATTTATTTATTTTATTTTTTTAAATGTCATGGTTGGTTGAATTTTTTAATATACGAGGGTTGGATAAATATTTAATATAAAAAAATGTCAATTCACAGAAAACAATGTTTTTACAATTCCGCATCACTGTGCAATATCAATTTCAACCACATTTATTGAATATGGATACTTCTGAAAATTTCGACACTTTGAGGTCAAATTTGAAAATGTTAAAATCACCAATATAAGAGATGGTTCATACATGTAACGAATTTAGTTAAATGCTGAAACTATTCAAATGCAAATGTTGTGTATTTTGCCTTTTTCTTGCTATTTGTGCACTTGCTGATGATTTTTATTTGTTTAGGGTTCATTGTAGGTTCCACAAACAGTTCCGTATTACGTAACACAGTAAAGGAGTATGCTGAAAAAACATATTCAAATTCAAGTACAAAAGAAGAGACAGTAAAAGATGATGCAAATTCAGAAATTACATCCACAGATTCTACATCCACAATCATTTCTAACAGGAGCAAGAGTAATCAAAATAGTAAGTTCTTAGCCCAAACTAGTCGTGCTGTTTTGTAATCACCTGCTAGCATGTTATTTTTTCTTTCCAAAATTGTTCCCTACGATTGGAAAACCATTAGGAGTTTCATGGAATCCTTGCTTGTGATTGGAGCTTCTTTCTTGTTGACTTTTGTTCATATCCCAAAAGAGAGATTGTTTTACGATCTCTCTCATTGTAGAAGGGGAAATTCTAAAATGAAGGCTACCTAGGGGATGTTTTGATGCCTTGAAACTCGTGATTAATTTTAATTGTGATTTATCATCGGTTACTTTATTGGATGTAAAGATTCTTGATTAAAGATTTAGTCGTAGGAAAAATTTTTGACCGGTATCCTTTTCCTAGTGTTGTTATTCTCTGCCTCAGAGCTCTCTTATAGCAATAACGAAAAAGAAAAAGGAAAATCACATGGATAGTTGGTGAAGTTTTCGCCTATTTAAAGTTAAAACCATATGGATTATGGCTTTATAGAACAATATTTCCTCTTCTAAGGTCTATGTTTTCCTCATTAAACAAAGATTTGATTGCCAAATATTGAATTATATTGATATCAGGCATTTATCATGTAGACCATGGCATACATATTAATTTAATATTTAAATTTTATCTATGAAATTAGCTAAGTCAATGTACATTAAATTGGTTATTTTGGTATATTGACTCATTTAACTTTTTAGCCTGTAGCTACGGAAATGGTGGATGGGTCCTTGACAATAGTCGACCGCTCTACTACTCTGGTTTTGGATGTAAGCAATGGTTATCAGCAATGTGGGCATGTAGACTGACGGACCGGACAGATTTTTCCTATGAAGGATATCGTTGGGTTCCCAAAGATTGTGATTTGCCAGCCTTCAAGCGGTCTGCATTCCTGCAAAGGTTCTTGACTTCCCTCTTGATTTTTGCATATAGTAAGTTCGATAAGTTGTCTTATTTTATTTAGTGTACTGGTTTTAAAATTATCAACAAAACAAATTCCACCTGCCATGAATTCTGAAAGTATAGGTAACTTATGTCCTCAACTTCTCTGCCAAAGTGGTAACTATTAAATGGATTGTGATTTAGTTAGGTTACTTCCTGCTATTCTTGACATTCTTTGAGCGATCTGAACCTGTTTTTTTCAGAATGCGCGACAAAACCATAGCATTCATAGGGGATTCGTTAGGAAGGCAGCAATTTCAGTCTTTGATGTGTATGGCTACCAGTGGGGAAGAGAGTCCCGACGTTCAAAATGTAGGAA